>NC_068939.1:62651272-62916817 GCF_016801865.2 Culex pipiens pallens | reverse complement strand
CTGTGTATGGACTTTCAATTATTGCATACCTCTAATTGAAATATTAATATTCGTTATTTTTTGTTTTAATAGTGATCTGTTATTTAGTAATTTGCAAAATACGTTAAGCTGTCATAAAGCTTATGAGCCATTTTCAAATGTTGTCTAGTATTGAATATTATTTTGCCTTCCTCACCTAAGACCCAGAAAAGGTTATAAAATCAATCAAAAAATGAACTGAGCAATTCTCTACGAAATCGATCTTCTTTTTTGAATTTTAATTATTGTACTTTTTAATCCGGATGAAACTTTTATGATGCTTTCGGTATGCCCAAAGAAGCCATTTTACATCATTAGTTTGTCTATATAATTTTCCATACAAATTTGGCAGCTGTCCATACAAATATGATATATGAAAACTCAAAAATCTGTATCTTTTGAAGGTATTTTTTGATCGATTTGATGTCTTCGGCAAAGTTGTAGGTATGGATAAGGACTACACTGAAAAATTATGATACACGGAAAAAATGGCTATTTTTAATTTTGTGTCACTAAAACTTGATTTGCCAAAAAAACACTATTTTTATTTTTTGATATGTTTAAGGGGACATCAAATGTCATTTTTCAGAAATTTCCTGGTTGTGCAAAAAATCTTTGAACGAGTTGAATGAATTTTTGATTCGATACTGATTAATTTCAAAAAAAAATTCAACTTAATTTTTTGATGTAAAATCAAATTTGCAATTCATAAAGTGCACCGTTTTCAAGTTATAGCCATTTTTAGATAACTTCTTTAGAAATAGTCGCAGTTTTCCTTTTTTTAGAATCAAAAAATATCTTTGTGTATGTTTGAATGTGGATGTGTGCACCGAAAAATTGTCACTCAATCATCTCGACACTGGCTGTCCAAAATTATCTTTGCTAAAAAAGGGTAAAGTACCAATTTGTAACTTTCCGTGCGCAAAACGTTTCAGTTTGACAAATATTAGCACACACTCCTCTCGTTCCTTTTCCTTCCACTTTTGAGGACACGGAAGAGCGAACTCGCCAACACAAACAGTCAGTGATTTACAAAAATCCCGGCGTGCAAAAGAAAAAAAACAGCGAACTCCACACAAACACACTGAAACAGAGCTTTCCCGGAAGAGTGAAGAAAAAAAAAATGCCGTCGACGAACCACGAGCAACTTCTAATGGTTGGAGCACATTTTTCGAGCCCCGGCACGAGGACGATAATTGGTTTATCAAATACAATTTTCCAATTTCCCCCATTTTTGCCTGTTAATTTTTACATGACAAACGTAGCGTTGGAAGTGGGGCGACGCGGCGAAATGGGGTGAGGGAAAAAAGTGAACTGTCGCAAAATTCAATTATGTCAGACAAAATTCAGCGCTGGTGAAACGTCAGAACACCATTACTGTCGGGTGGAAACTCATGAAGAGAGGGGTAGGGGGATGGAAATCAATCCTGAAGTGGATAATTAAATCAACTGCTGATTTGGCGAGAACTGAATGTGAAACTCCTGAAAAAGCTGGTTGAGCCAGATTTCGCACTCTGATGTGATGAAGTTGTGTAATTAAGAGATCAATCAATTATGGCAGCTGCGATTTTAAATAATGTCGATGGGAACAATCGCAAATTTTTTCAGCTAAAGTGAAAATCATCACATGCTACGCACTTTCCAAACATTGTAAACATTGTTTTGAAATTCTAAGCTTTTATCAACTTTCAAGGGGAAAACAAACCCGGGGGTAGCAAAAGATTGTGTAACAGAGCTCACACGAAAGTAAACATGGGCAAAGGATCTACATTGCCTGGGGTAAGGCACCAGAGTCTAGGAGAGAATTGTCTTTTTTAGTGGAATTTGAGATTCTATTACTATATTGATATCAGTAAGACAACAAAATAAAAGGTTTTTATGAGGTGAAGAATTTTTTTCAGAACAACCACAATTGACAACATTTCAGTAACAATCTTCCTTTTTACGGATCATGCCTTTCTTCATTTATGACATTTTATTCATCATTATTCTCCTTTGTAAAACCCCCTCCGCTTGAAAATTTTCCCCGTCTTAAATCCAGCCGAAAACTTGCCAAGGTTGCCCCGAGAAGAAAGGGGATGCTGCCCAGGCCGCATATGCCATAACTCACGACCATGAGCCTGGCGCGCTCTCACGGAGTTGCTCTGAATTATGCAAAATTCACTTAATTTAAATATTCAATACCTACTCCACCAAGAGCGGTTCACCCTCTCATCCCCCGGACTGACTTTAACAGGCACAGCTGTATTTCCATAATCTTTTGTAGAAAGCGGGGGCCAACTATTATATTGCACTCAACGGCGCAGATATACAGAACTAAAAATTCTACAACGACTACAACCATGTCCAAACCCCTTCGAAATAAAGGGCCAAACTTTCGTGCTACCTTAGCTGAAATATCCCTTTACAAACTAAAACATTCCCTTAAAAGGTGCACCACCACCAGAGGTATGTTACGTCCAAAACGAGTAGCGAAATACCCACTGGCCCTAGCACAAACCCACCAGTCGAACAGAACATGACAGGACGAGCAGAACTTTGAAACAATCTGTTTTTTTTTGCTGCCCGCGCTGCAGTTCATTTTCATAGTCCACATGTTTCAAACAGGGAACATATCTGCTGCCGAAGAGCAGGCGAGTTTTGCTACTTTGTGCAGCTTTCCTTTTTTTCAATACAGTTAAAAATATTTAAAAAAAAATAGCTCTGAAAATGTGAACATTGATCACAACATAAAAAGTGTGTGATTTATACCCAACATATTGTGCAAAGTTACTTTAAAATAAATACATAAAAATAAAAAAAAAAAGCTTTTTATGATTACTGTGTCTTAAGGTCCAACATCCAATGGTCTGTACAACACTGATGCAGCGGACAGCGCGCAGCAGCAGGTTCCGAAACTGTATGCGTGTGTGTGTGTGTTTGAAGAGTGAAAAACTGGCCCAATAGAGTGTAATCGAAAATTGGTTTCTTCAGCAACACATTTTTTGGGTCCCTTTTAGGGTCTTAAGCAACCTCCCAAAATTTGGGAGCGATTGGTTAAGCCCACGATTGCCGCAAAGTGAATGAAATTTGTATGGAAATTAAATGTCAAAAATTTTATATACAAAATTTATGTTTTATTATACTATGAAACTAACGCCGTGGAAGTAAAGCCCTCAATGCCCTGAACAACTCTCTCGAAGACAGTTTGGTGCTATCTTGCTTCTATTAAAGTTACAGAGCGTTCAAGAGAATCATTTCGGAAAACTCGGTAAAAATCATACTTTTTGGCAACACTGCCAAGTCAAGTGGAAACATTCGTAAGCTAACGCAGGAATCGGGGAGCAATTTAACTAAATAATGTCTTCTGAAAATTTCTTCATAACGGTTTTAAGTAAAGCTCATTAAAATATAACAATAATATTATGTTTATTTCGTATCTCATAGTTCCTTCGCCAATGTTGGCAGAAAATGTGAGTTTCACTGATTATTTCAATACACTACTTTTGAAAACTCTGTAACTTTTTTGTGACGCACTTCAGCATCGTACTGTCTTCGGGAGAGTTGCTCAGGACGTCAAGAGCTATACTTCTACGGTGTTAAATTCATTGATTAATAAAACATGAATTTTGTAAGTTCAAAAATGTGAAAATGCAACTTTCCCCATAGTAATTTCCATACAAATTTTATTCGCTTTGCGCCAATTGTGGGCTCAACCAATCGCTCCAAAATTTTGGGAGATTGTTTGGGACCCTGAAAGAGACCCAAAAATGTGTTGCTTGTTGGATCTCTTTCATTTTATTTTTTTTATTTCATATAACTACACCCAAAGTTAAAGAACGAGAGGATAGTCCTCACAAAAAGAAACGTGAAAAAAGTGCTATTTTGCGAGAGTATAGTCCTCTCGCATGTTCATTCGTTCATTGGAACAGTTCATCCTATTGAGTGGCTTAAGTGGACAATTGACGGCCACTTAGTCACCGAACCATGGTGGTCCATACGGCAAAGGCACGGTTCAATACGCCGAAGGTCTTGGGTTCGAGTCTCGGTACCGGTACTTTTTTTTATAGATGAACTTTATTTGAAGATGAACCCATGAGTAAATCACTCTCGGTAATTTCGGGATTTATCCTCTCAGTCCGCACACAGTACCATTTTACTACCGAATCGTGCTCTTTATCCTCTCGTATGCCGATGTCCAGTTCTGGGTGTAGGTTCCACCCTACTGGTCCAAGCACAAAAAAAAACGAAAAATGATAAAATTACGTACAAGTTGTCCTCTTTTCTCCCTTTGTTTGAAGAGAACAAACAATAACTCAATGTATATATTTTCAAATAGGAAATAAGGCCAAAATTAAAATTAGTTTATGTACAAAAAAAATCAAATAAAAAGGTAAATTAAAAAGGACAAAAAGATAAATCGATAAATTCAACCAAATACTGTAAATTTCTTAATGATTTTAATATTTTTAATATTTTTTTTGGAAATGTAGTAAATTTCAAAGTATAAATACTTAAAATTGTTCACAAAATACCGTATTTTTCGCAAGTACTCAAATTTTCATAATTCGCAACATGGGAAGCAAATTGCTGTATGCTTTTTCACTGCCTAGAATTTATTTTTCTCTAGAAAATACTAATATTTCCACAAAATACCGTATTGTTGCAAAAAAAAAACTAAAATTTCAAAAATGTGAAGCAAAATTGTGTATGATTTTTCACTTTTATTAAATTATTTTTTGTAATAAATCAAAATTTTCACAATATACCGTATTTTCTCTCGAAAGCACTCAAATTTTCAAGATTTGCAATATGGGCATCAAACTAAGCGAGATTTCTTTTGCTTAAAAAAAAAATAAATATTTCGTTTGATACCCATATTGCAAATTACAAAAATTTAAGTATTTTCCAAAAAAAATTACGATATTTTGTGAAAAATGTAGCGTTTATTCAAATTTTGCTTCGTTGATACCCATATTGCAAATTATTTAAATTTAAGAAAAAATAGGTGCAAAATGTAATATTTTAACGAAAAAACTACCTAAAAGTTAACTTGCATAACAAATTTCGCTTTATTTCACTTCTAAATCATTGAAATTTAAGCATTTTTTGAAAATAATAAGGAATATTGCTAAAATTTAAGCATTTAAAAATCAAGTGCAAAAGCACGCAATTTTTTGTTTCGTTTGCCTCAAAGAGATATTATTTATTAAAATACAAAAAAAAAATCACAAAATACTGTTTTTTTTCTCGAAAGTTCTCAATTATTAAAATAATTCAATATGCGTATCAAATGAAGCGAATTGTGTATGCTTTTTTCACATTTACTTAGGTTTTTTTTTTTATAAAATACTTAAATTTTCAAGAATAATATAGTGAAAATACATACACATTTCGCTTCATTTGATATCCACATTGCATTTTTTTTTAATTTGAGAACATTCGAACAAATACGGTATTTTGTGAATGTTTGAGTATATTATAACAAAAAATTCTAATAATGTGAAACGCATGACAAATTTTGCTTTATTGCAAATCATAAAAATTTAAATATTTTTGACAAAATAAGGTCTATTGTGAAAATTTTAATATTTAAAAAAAACTCTAATAAAATGAAAAGGTACACAAATTTTTACTTCGTTTGATACCAATAGAGTCCAGACTAGACTATGTAAAGCCTCGATTGTCACGAACAAAAAAATATGTTTTTCGTTTTTTTAACGCCAAATTGGAATTCTGCGACCCTAGTTTAGTCAAATTTAGATGGTCAATTGCCTCAAAAATAACTAAATGCATTTTTTAAATATCTAATCACCACCATTTTGATCACCATCTAAGATTTAAAATTTTAAACCACTTTAGAGTAGTTCAGGGGTAATTCATAAGCTCAATCAACAAAAATAAGACAACGAAAAAAGATTTTTTTCGTGATTCGGTTATCCGACTGGACTGTATTGCAAATTATAAAAAAATAGTTCTATTGAATGATTCAAAATTTGCTGGAAGCCCCGAAGAGACATAATTTATTTAAATACAAAAATATAATGCATAATTAACAATTTTAAAGATTAAATAAATGTTTCTATTGAAATAGAACTTTAACTAGTTAATATAATCGAAAATCATAAATATACTCACATCACAATAAAACACACACATCAAGAAAAAAATAAATATGGAAAAATAGGATAAAAAACCTAATTGAGCAATATTTTCACAAACGAATAAAATTTGATTTAGGCCGCTGCAAATATTTTTCAAAGTTGAATTTAATTTTTTTTATTAGTTTTTCATCAGCTAGGCCGTTGCACATATTTTTGAAAATTAAAAAAAAACATACCTCTTGGTTCACAATAACAACTTTAATAAAATATATGTTCATAGAAATTCAGAAGAAAAAAAAATAAAAAGACATCAACTTTTGTGAATTTTTGATAACATTTATTTAAGTTTTTCTCAAAAATTTCACCTGTACTTTTTTCATCCATATATCACAAAGGTAAAATTGTATTGGGGTAATTCTCCGCCAACTCACACAGCAGTTGCCCCGACCCCTCTTCGATTTGCGTGAAACTTTGTCCTAAGGGGTAACTTTTGTCCCTGATCACGAATCCGAGGTCCGTTTTTTGATATCTCGTGACGGAGGGGCGGTACGACCCCTTCCATTTTTGAACATGCGAAAAAAGAGGTGTTTTTCAATAATTTGCAGCCTGAAACGGTGATGAGATAGAAATTTGGTGTCAAAGGGACTTTTATGTAAAATTAGACGCCCGATTTGATGGCGTACTCAGAATTCCGAAAAAACGTATTTTTCATCGAAAAAAACACTAAAAAAGTTTTAAAAATTCTCCCATTTTCCGTTACTCGACTGTAAAAAATTTTGGAACATGTCATTTTATGGGAAATTTAATGTACTTTTCGAATCTACATTGTCCCAGAAGGGTCATTTTTTCATTTAGAACAAAATTTTTCATTTTAAAATTTCGTGTTTTTTCTAACTTTGCAGGGTTATTTTTTAGAGTGTAACAATGTTCTACAAAGTTGTAGAGCAGACAATTACAAAAATTTTAATATATATACATAAGGGTTTTGCTTATAAACATCACAAGTTATCACGATTTTACGAAAAAAAGTTTTAAAAAAGTTGGTCGACATCGATCATGGCCGTTCATGGTCACCCGCGACAGACACGGACGACGAAACAAAGAGAAACGCAAAAAGTAACTTTTTCAAAACTTTTTTTCGTAAAATCGCGATAACTTGTGATGTTTATAAGCAAACCCCTTATGTATATATATTAAAATTTTTGTAATTGTCTGCTCTACAACTTTGTAGAACATTGTTACACTCTAAAAAATAACCC
This sequence comes from Culex pipiens pallens, assembly GCF_016801865.2. Lineage (NCBI taxonomy): Eukaryota > Metazoa > Arthropoda > Insecta > Diptera > Culicidae > Culex > Culex pipiens. The sequence goes on along the minus strand of NC_068939.1, from coordinate 62,909,457 downwards.
TGCAAAGTTAGAAAAAACACGAAATTTTAAAATGAAAAATTTTGTTCTAAATGAAAAAATGACCCTTCTGGGACAATGTAGATTCGAAAAGTACATTAAATTTCCCATAAAATGACATGTTCCAAAATTTTTTACAGTCGAGTAACGGAAAATGGGAGAATTTTTAAAACTTTTTTAGTGTTTTTTTCGATGAAAAATACGTTTTTTCGGAATTCTGAGTACGCCATCAAATCGGGCGTCTAATTTTTCATAAAAGTCCCTTTGACACCAAATTTCTATCTCATCACCGTTTCAGGCTGCAAATTATTGAAAAACACCTCTTTTTTCGCATGTTCAAAAATGGAAGGGGTCGTACCGCCCCTCCGTCACGAGATATCAAAAAACGGACCTCGGATTCGTGATCAGGGACAAAAGTTACCCCTTAGGACAAAGTTTCACGCAAATCGAAGAGGGGTCGGGGCAACTTTTCCCGATTTCGTGTGAGTTGGTAGAGAATTACCCATTGCTCCTAGAGTGGTACATACAGCGCTAAACTGGCAAATATAAACAAACAAATTTCGACACAAAAAATGCCACATATGCCCTGCACCTATATGTTTTCCCGAGTCCGTATGTGCGTCCGTTTATCCCAGCGGGGAGAAAAACTTTTTCCGAAAATGGCAAAAACATGTTTCCATCCATTTCAATAAATTTGTACGGGGCTGCTACGCTGTACGGATTTGCCAGAACGGAGAGGCCCCTTAATTGATAATATTATCTCCTGCTGCAGAGACAGGGAGTTCATTAAACTCGATGTTCTTCTATCGCCGCTTAGGCTCCTGGGGTTCTGGAACTGTGAATTCGAGTGGGTGGTGGAGGAAAAATTGAAACGCAAACACGGTTTTCCTCTTGACGTGGCACGGCCAATACTGGGTTAGGGAAATTAGCAGAAAGTGTGATACGAACTGAAAAAAAACAACTCTGGAAGCGACTAGCAAAGCTAAACATGTGTGTTTAGTGGATAATTATGTCAGCGTAAGCTAGTGGCACATAAACATACTAGCACACGGCTGTGCGAAATGTCCTTGTCGCCATTTAGGGATAATCCGGAAACACGATTATACCGATTCACAGGTTTTTCGTATCGGACAGTGAAAATGTTCGTTTGACTTGTCACACAGTGTATTTAAAGGTTGTCACTAGTACTAGACTCGCCTAACAAATTAGTTTTCCTGATTTTTTTTTAAATTTTCTGTAAATTTTTTCAACTCAACTCAACTCAACTCAACTCAACTCAACTCAACTCAACTCAATTCAACTTAACTCAACTTTGATGTCAAAGCATGTTGACAAACTTGTTGTACCTTCAAGTGCACTTTGGTGTCACTACTACAACTACAATTTCAACTAGTTCGGACGATCTTCAGCTCTAATAGATCTTCGATAACTTCGATGAAAGTTTTCCTTCCCCGACAAAACGGTTACATGTTACGAGTTTCAATTCGTACGATTTACCCCCAGTTGAAAAAAAAAAACGTCTCCCTCACTGCAACCTTCATCCTTATTTCATCCTAACCCGTCTCAGAACGGAAAATTACTCAAAAAGGTGGGTGTGTGCTCAAGAGTTTTCTCGTTTCAAAATGAGGGAAAGAGAGGCTGTGTAGAATTGCCCGCAGGACGGCGTCGGATGACGACCGGGGCTCAGACCGAAGGTCTGAAGTTCTTTGAAAAGAAAAGAGAAAAAACGTTGAAGTATTTTTTACCCCTTTTGGCTACCATGCTGGCTGGCTGGCTGTTGGATGGAATGGCCGAAGGCGAGGACAGTTTTTTTGTTGCTTCCGAGAGTTTGCTCATCAACGAAGCCACCGAAGGACGACCAGTTCCAAGACTTGGAAGACCGGCAGGTGTGGCGCGCGAGGAAATCTAAAAGATCCTGCCCCTGTTTTTTTTTTGTGGAGCAGCACACATGATGCTAACTGATGGATCCATGAGCGCTCTCCTCAACGTTGACTTGTGACCTACACCGCCGTATCCGAGGATCCTCGTATGGACGAGCATGTTTCAATTACGTGTGCAGTGATCCGACAGATAGCTTACGGCATGGATTTGGCTTCATGGTGGAATGGCAAACCAACTGGAGAGATTGCAGGAGATTTCTTTTTTGTGGTGGGGAGAGAAATTTGAATGAGAAGTCAAGTTTTATCTTTTTTCGAGCTTGGCTCAGATGAAAAATTACTAAATTGTTATAAAGTCAATAGCAATATTTATAAATTATTACAAAATCACGATTGTTTTTTTTTATATCAAAAACTATCAGGTCGATGCACATATATTTCAAATTTTTGTCCCGCGGCTCTGGCAGGGGTCGAAGGGAGGCAAAAGATAAAAAATATAAATATAGAAATACAAACCATAGTTTGAACATTTGCATAGAAAATGTGTCTTAAAAAGCATTTTACACTAGTTTTGATGTTTTGCAATCATTAGTTTTCTAAAAAAATAAAGATTTGACTAAAGCAAATATTTTAGCGAAAAAAACATCGAAAATTTTTAAAAAATCAAAAGTTTTTTAAATCAACTCAAATATGCTTAAAAATCATTCTTAACGCAAGAGAATGCATTTTAAATTTAATTCAGCTGATTGACCTTAAAATTCCATTGCAATTTTGAAGTATTTTGAAAACAATATGAAGGGTGGGGGGGAGGGGGGGTGGAACAGACAAAAACGATAAATAAAATGTTTACTTGCCTTAACCGTAAAAAAAAATCGGATTTCTTCAATAATTTTTCATATTTTTCCCCGTATTGAAACTAATTTTTCATTTTTAACTTAATTTTTTTTGGAAACATTAATTGAATATCATAGTTCAAATTTCAATGAAAATAGTTTCATCCTCAACCATAATCAGTAAAAAAAAACTTGTGGGAATTCGTACATTATTCATGTCAGAAAAATGTATAATTTGAACTTTAAAAATGTGTAATTTTACCACTTATCTGGTGTAATGCAATTTCTTCCGTCTAAAATGAGGTAAAATTACAACATAAAAAATGTAAAATTTAAGAATTTTTTTAAAGGTCCTACAAGCTATTGTGTAACATACGTTTATCGGACCTATTAAAAAAAGTCTAGAATTAAACCTTAAAAAATCACACCTATACAAATTTACAACAAAAAAATTACTGTGCCGGAAAAAATCTGGAATTTTCACATCAAAATGATGTAAATTTCTCCGATGTGATTCTGGAGCAGGCCAACCTAAGAGGTTTCAGAATTTTTTCGGGAAATTTAAACGAGCAGTTTTATTTTTTGTCGAACTTGTCGCAGATGAAAAACTACACCAGGTATAAGTAATATTTCAACTATAGAAAAAATGTGAAATATTGCTAAAAAAAACTGGTAAAAATTAGAAAAGATGTAAACTTTCAGCGAAATGGGGAAATATACATATTTCAAACAATAACTATTTTTTAACCCTCAACAATTCACCAAAAATCAATTTAAAATACAATTTTTGATCTTTAAAAAACATTAGAAAAAAGAACTCTAAAAAATTAGGAAAATTTTAGGGTTGGAAGATTGACATGTTTTATGTGACTTTGCTAATTTTTCTAAAATGTAATTTTTAGGGGTCAAATTTTTTTCTGCGTTTTAACTAACATTTCCTATATTTTATGTAAAAAAAAGTATGCAGTAATTTTTGCAGTAAGCTACCTCGCATTTAAATAAAAATTATAATGAAAAAGAGACTTTAAAACATAAAAAATAGAAGGCAAAATGTAATTTTAGGAGGTGGTAGAATAGTCCAAATACTACCAAAAACAAACATAAAATACACAAGATAAATAAAGATTTCAATACTCAAAAAAACAACAGAAGTCAAGTTAATCATAGAAAACAAGCTGCTCAAATGACCTCCTAAACACGGGAAAAAGAAAAAAAATTGGGAAGTAAAACGGTAAAAACACGATTAAAAACACAGTAAAAAATAGTGTAAATTTGGAAGGCGTAATTTTGAAAAGTTAAATATTACCATTTTAATGTTGTAATTTTACCTAAGGTTAGACTTAAAAAATTACATTACATCAGAAAAGTGGTAAAATTACACATTTTTAGAGTTAAAATTACACATTTTCTTTGACATAAAAGATGTACCTCTTCCCAGATGTAATATTATTATCTTTTTTTTTGTGAACAATTTCTGATCACTGTGTTACATTTTAATTTTCATGCACATTTTTATGCAAAACAAATAAATTGACAAAACAAAAAAAAAGTTCGACGGATTAACTATGGTCCCCTGGGCATGCGCTGTCAAGTACACAGCAAAAAATTGTGTAAATTTGGAAGGTGTAATTTTAGATGGAAAAATATTACCTCTTTTATGGTGTAATTTTACCTCAATTTAGACGGAAAAGCGACTTTACACCAGAATAGTGGTAAAATGACACATTTTCAGAGGTTAAATTACACATTTTTTCTGACAAAAATGACGTATCCCTTACCAGATGTAATATTACCACGATTTTTTTTTGAGTAGGAAAATAGGCTAAATCGTTGTGAACAATAATATTTCAAATTTAGGACCCAATTATTTAATTTTATCTCTTTAGTAAAATGGGTAAATTTACATCTTTTATGTCATTCATTCTGACAAAAAATCATTCAGACAAATATTATGTCAAAAAATCATTCAGAAAAATATGCAATATTTTTATTTGTAATTTGGTATTTTAACATATTCAGAAAAAAAAATTGTGACAGAATAACAATTTCGAAAAATGTGTGATTTTAGTTCTTAAAAAACATGTAATTTTTCCTCTAACAATGTAAAATTTTACATATTTTAACGTATATTTATTTTTTTAAATAAAAAGAATCATTCAGACATAATTTGAATCAGAGAAAAATCTTTCAGTCGCTTATTTCTTACAAAATGTTATATTTTAACCCATTAAAATTAAAACATAGATCTTTTAAAAGTAACTTAGTAAGGTTTAATTACATCGAAAAAGATCTTTTAAAATTACACATTGCATAACTACATGTTTTAACTGTGTGTATCTTACAACAGGGTTTCAAGATCTACAAAAAGTTTATAAGTATTTGGAAAAAAATACCTACTCAACTTTGAACAGCATAATAACTCAAAAAAAAAACTCTGTAAAAAATTGTGTAAATGTGGAATTTAAAAGATGTAACTTTACCTCAATTCAGACTGAAAGAGTGACATTACACCAGAAAAGTGGTAAAATTACACATTTTCAGAGGAAAAATTACACCATTTCTCGGTTGTAGAACCTTAATTTTCTTCTTTCGATTTTTTTCCTTCATTCTTTCCAGGTGTCATTGATTCAATTTTGAACTTTTAAGTACCGCTCAAATCAACTTTTAACACTCGTTATCCCACTCATTACTGTGCTCTCAACTTTACCAACTTTTGCAGCGACTTTCTGTCCCCGGTACAAAACAAAAAAAAACCTAACCTCTCTAATCTGTTCCGGATGCTCCGGAGGACCGGCGTTGTTGCCGTTGGTTGGTGGGGTGGGAAATGAAACGATAAAACTTTATAATTGTTCTCGCACAGCTCGAGAGCAATTATGTGTGTGTGTGCGCCTTCGTCGAACGACAAGCTTCGTGTAACAAACGTCTAAATCGTGTGACAATCTTGTGACTTGTTTTTCCCTTCTACTCCCAATGCTCCAAGGATGGTGCCACATGCCGAGGATGCGAGCCCCCAGGATATGTTTCCACTTTCGGATGTAATATGTTGTCCTACTCTAATTGCTTCGCCAGCGGCGTATGTTCCTGTCTAGGGTGCATCACACACTGACTGACAGAGGCTGCCTGTTTCGTTTATTAGTCTAATTAGAGAGGCAAGTGTTTGCTTCCTCCTGCCGGAAATTGATATTTTAAAGCTTCATTGAATCTTGGAGACATGATTGGGACACGGTGGGCTGAAAACGCAAATTTGTGCAAAAAAGAATAGCAATAATAAGTTTAAGTTTATGATATTGAAGAAACTGGTTTTCATTTGTGGGTACTTAAAAAAATCTGAAATCTGAGTCTGAATGGAATTTTATTTTGACAATCGGCTAAGATGTTAAGATCATAACTTCAAAAATATCGCATTTCCCAACCACACCGTGTCAAAATTTAATGACAAAACTTTTGTACCGGCAGCAAAAACTCCATCACCTAATCTAAACATTCGATCCCAGCACCACCTCAACCTCCTCCACGGCCGTGATTTGTTGACGGTCCATCCTACGGCTCCCACCTAGAAATCGGCGCAAGTCGAAAGTGCTTCCGGGAAACGGAAAGTTCCCCGCCCGAGCAACGTCAACACACAAGGTCGGAACGGTCGCAATCTCCTGGGCAACATAAATACTCCCACGGACGTGGCAGGGACAACTTGATACACTGCCTGCTGCTGCTCGGAAAGGGTTCTCCAAACTTGAAGTGAAAGTTGCGCGAAGAATTTTCCGTCCGAATGATTTTTGAAGAGACTTATTGAAAGTATTCTGCAGGAGTTGAGGGAGGTTCCTTCTAAGACGGCGGTCTGTTTGGAGTGAGGTGTCGTTGACTTTGGGAGGTCGTTTTTCAAAAAGTTTTCGTTGAATATTGTAACTAACTGGTGGGAGGAAATCATGAAGGATGATAATCAGGGTAAGTGGATTTTCACGGTTTCACGAAACGCGTGAGTTCCGAGAAATTGTGAACTTTCTGTAAAAACCCATGAAATTTTACATTTCGTATGTCCATTATTAAAAAAAAAATCTTAAAGTTCTGCTATAAAAGTTTTTTTTTAATTCAGGATACTTTTTGCCTTATTTTTTCGAAAATAAGACTTGAAATTTAAAATATTACAGAAAAGTTTTTTATGATGATTTGGACCATATTTGACCTCAAATATTTAACCCCTTGAACACAATCGTGTGCTTTTGAACTGGACAATTTTTCAAAAAAACTTTATTGTAAAATTTCGATAACTCTTGGAGAATACATACGAATTTATATATAATATTTTCTGTTTTGTCTGCTCTACAGCTTTGTAACACATTGTTACACTCTAACGAATAACTCTGCAAAGTTACAAAAAAACACGTAATTTTCAAATGATTTTTTTTCTAGATGAAAAATTACCCTTGTGGGTTATTTCAGCTACACAGACAAAAATCATGGTAATATTACATCTAGGAAGGGGTGCATCTTTTATGCCAGAAAAAATGTGCTATTTGACCTCTGAAAATGTGTAATTTTATCACTTTTCTGGTGTAATGTCACTTTTTCAGTCTAAAATGTGGTAAAATTACATCATAAAAGAGTTAATATGCAATCTTCCAAATTCACAATTTTTTTTCTGTGCACGAAAAGTACATTAGATTTCCCATAAAAAAAGACATGTCTCACGATTTTTGGCGGTTGAGTAACGGGAAATGTCAGCGATTTCACTGGAACTGGAAATCACTGGAAAATGTGTCTTAGTAAAAATAAAAAATAAAGGGGTCGTATCGCCCCACCGTCACGAGATATCGAAAAATGAACCTCGGATTCGTGATCAAGGGCCAAAATTACCCCTTAAAGCAAAGTTTCACGAAAATCGAAGAGGTCGGGGTCGGGGCAACTTTTTCCGATTTCGTGTCAGTTGGTGGAGCATGACCCAGCAAGTTTCATAAAACAAATACTCAACATTGTTCACAAAATATCGTATTTTTTTAAAGTACTAAAATTTTCATAATTTTTTGGTATAGGTTTCAAACGAAGCGAAATTTGTTATGCATTTTCACATTAATCTTTTTTTATATAATACTCAAATTTTCACAAAATACCGTATTTTTTTAAAGTACTTAAATTTTCATAATTTGCAATATGGGATTCAAACGAAGGGAAATTTTGTGTGCATTTTCACGTAATTAGATTTTTTTTTATTTAAATACTAAAATTTTCACAAAATCATTTTTTTTTTTCGAAAAAACATGGACTTTCATAATTTGCAAAATGCATAATTTGCGAAATTTTGAGTGCATTATCCACTGCCGTAAACTAAGGTGACTTTGATAGCCCGATAGATAGATAGATAGATCATTTAAAATTCGCATCGTTTGATACCAATTTTGCAAATTATGAAAATTTAAGTACCTACTTCCGAAAAATAACTGATTGCAAATTGTAAACAATTTGAAGATTCGAAACAATAAAACTTACTTCATTTTCATGAAAATATATTCTTGAGCGTCGGTAATCCGTTTTTTTTAATTTTATTTTTTGTATTTTTTTAATCCGGCTGAAACTTTTCTGGTGCCTTCGGTATGCCCAAAGAAGCCATTTTGCATCATTAGTTTGTCCATATAATTTTCCATACAAATTTGGCAGCTGTTCATTCAAAAATGATGCATGAAAATTCAAAAATATGTATCTTTTGAAGGAATTTTTTGATCAAAGATGTAGGTTTGGCGTAATTTTAAATATTTGGCCCTTTTGAAATGTTAGTTGAAAAATGAAACTATTGTTTTCGAAAAGATTGGAAAATTTCACGAATGTTTCACATTTTAACTTTAAAAATCGGAGCAACTTAGGGTCGTATTGACAAAGTTTAAAAAAGCAATATATAAAGATTTTTCTCAGCTCAATTTCCGTAATCGTGCATTTTGTTCATGGATGTGAGAACCACGAAGGAATTTATTCATGAGTATGATGCATATGCACTTTAAACGTGAATATATTCCTTCGTGGTTCTCAAATTCATGTATAAAATTCACGATTTCAGGAATTGATTTTTTCCGTGTATTTTTTTTTCAGGGTAGGCAAACATGGGCATGAATTTAAAAAAAATGAAAACGGCGACTTTTTTCTAAAACTTTTTGATTGCAAATTCGATTTCACATCGAAAAATGAAGTTGAAATTTGTTTGCGACCGATATTTCGATTCTTTGAAAAAATCGGTATTGATTCAAAATTTCATAAGTCGGTCAAAGTTTTTTTGCACATTCTGAATAATTCTGAATAGTTGGCATTTGATGTCTCATAAAACATATAAAAAATAGTGTTTTTTTTTGCAAATCAAGTTTTAGTGACAAAAAGTAAAATTACACAGCTAAAAAAGTAGTAATCCAGCTGCGTGTAAAAGGCCTGAGTGTAAAATAAATTTTGCATTATTTTATGAAATTCTGTGTAATATTACACCCTGAAATATGTAGCCCATTAGTGTGAGAAACCTACTTGACCGAAATGTCAAGCTTATAATATACGTTTATCCTTCCTTTTCTTCATCGGTCTGATGGCCAAGCAGGCTAAGGCGCAGGTCCTTGCTAATGGTGCTGGGTTTAAATCCCGTCGGTTGCACGGTTTACGAAAATTGTCAAATGACCGAAATCTCACAGAATTGCTCCTTAGTGAACGCATTGGAAATTTAACTGGATATGGTTCAAAAATTGAATTTTAGAAAGATTTTGAAAATGAGTTATCGTTTTTTTTCAACCCGGTTTTTTATGAAAGACATTTGCAGGATTTCCTAAATAAAGATTGCTAAATTATTCATGGAGAAGCAGAAACCTTCCATTCAAAAATCTTGCTGCCCTTAATTTGGCAGAGAGCAAAAACAAGCTTGCCTTCCCCTTCGCGGAAATCAACCGGATTAATGGAAATTTCCATTTCCATTATCTGTTACGTCCAATTTGCAACAAGAAGAAAAAAAGAATAAAAAGTAAAGCATCCATCCATTTCATCAAATATTAAACGTCCTCCGCCCACTCTCGACTCTCTCTCTCGCTTACCTTGCCCTGCATGATGAGCCGGATGGTGAGGGTGACCGCCGGGTCGTCGGACAGGTTGATTTCGGTGAGCTTAGCCTTAGCTTCCTCCATTGCTGCTACCGCTGCCAGTGCTGCCACCGCCGCCGACTCTGGAGTGACTATGGTCGCCGCTGCCGCTGATTGATGCTGAAGAGCCAGTTTTTTTCCTGTTTATTTTTCCTTTTGGGTTGTTTTTTTTTTATGCTGGCGTTTTCCGCGCGGGCACACTTGGCGGAGGGGGGAGAGGACAAAAATGCACGCGCGCGCTCAAACTTGATTAATTAAAAATTTAGAAAATGCTTTTCCTGCTCCGGCTATTGCTCTTTCGACACGAAGAAAAACGACCGAATTTTCCCCGCCAACACACGACCGCACGTAAGCACACTTTTCCTTTTATTCTTTTCGCTATTCGCTTTTCCGAACTCCTTCCTTTTTTGAAGAACACGCACTTTTTTTCTTCTTCTTCCCTCTAAAACGAGCACTTTTAAACCTTTTGGATGTGTAAGTGTGTGTGAGTGTGTGTTTTCAGGTTGTACTTTTATTGTTGAAGTTGCTGATGTAGTTGTTGTTTGTTGTTGCTATTGTTGTTGGCAGCACACACACTCGCTTTTCTCTCTTTCTCACGCCGGAGGATTAAGTAAATTAAAACGCCTTTTCTGTTTGTTGGTAAGAAACGCCAAGGAAAGAATTGAACCTTCTCGAAAGGGACCTGCCGGGAGGAGAAGGAAGAAAAGAATGAACGATGAGATTGGGGGAAGGGATTTTTGTTGTTGTTTGGGCTGCCAGTTCAATACCCGCTGACCGGCAGCGAAGTTATAAGAATTATTATTGGGAATTAGTCCCGAGCTTAAGGTGGCGTTAGTAGCGCTGCTTAAATGATCCATTTAAAAAAAGCAGAGAAAAAATGTTCGTTAGCTTTTGTTAGCTTTTCGATTTGAGCTATTAACAATCAAACTTTTGTCATTCATGCCCTGGATTTTGCTCTGAAAAACAAATTTCAAATAAAATTCTAGATGAATTATTTTGGCATATTTTTCTACTCAGTGATCTAACAGATGTAATTTTTAAAATTGGAACTAGATTTTAAAAATTATAAAATCAAAAGGTTCTTCGATTTGATGAATCCTACTGGAGAAATCGGCAAAATCGGCCAATTTTGTGCATTTTTATTTTTAGTATTTTTTTTGTCATTTAGCTTCTTCCATACAAGCCTCCATACAATTTTGGCAGCTTTCAATTCAAAAATGGAACGTAAAAAAACGAAAAGTGGTACGTTATTGTTCATAAAAATGTGTATCATTTGAAAGAATTTTATGGTCAAATTGGTGTCATCGGTAAAGTTTTTTTTTCAATAGAAGTATTCCAAAAAGAAAACTATTATTCTACTTTTTATTGTAAAATCGAATTTGCACTCGTAAAATATTTTACAGAAATTATGATTAAGTGCACCATTTTTAGATATGGAGAATGTTTGATTTCAACCAAAAATTTGCATTTTTTTGCTTTTTTTAAGTGCACATGAGAGACCACATTATTTTTTTTTTAAACTTCAGAAATTTTAATAATATTCCGTCTCAAAAACCATAATAGATAATATAATTATTGACTATTTTGATATCTCCATTGCGCAATCATGTACAATCGATTTCCCAGGAAAATTTGTGTGAAAAACTGACTTTTGACGATTTTTTTTCCAGCCTCCTTTTGCGTGGCAGGCCTAATTTGCAATTTGTATCCTCTTTCGCCCACTTTACAGTGATCAAAAAGGTCTTAAATAGAAGCTAGATATGGGTTAACACCCCGTAGATGTGTCGCCCTGTCTTCCAACCATGTCAAAATTTCTTGCAATAAGTAGGTTAACAACTTTTCCTATGACACCAACGCTTTAATAGGTCACCAGTAGAAGTTAGGGCATGGTTGACACCCTGTAGATGCGTCACCCTGCAAGTCGAAATTTTCAAATATAAGCCACATTCATATACAACAACTTTTCCTAAGACACCATGTTGCTAGGTTGCTTCCTTATTTCGTTAAAAAATAAGATTTCGAAATGTTTACCAAAGTACTGGCAGTGTTGGCAAGAATAGTAGTTTATGCAACAAGTTGCAACAAGAGGATTTTTTCAGCACGAGTCGTACATTTATCCAACGAGGTTTACCGAGTTGGATAAATACGAAGAGTGCTGAAAAAATCAAGTTTTGCAACGAGTTCCATACATCATTTTTTGCAATTCCAAAAAACACACACTGAGTGAAATTTTATGTCAAATTTTCATGTATTTTGTCAATAAATCGTTTAAATCAAAAAAATGTTGAAAAGTGTTACTTTTCGAAACAAGTGCATAAATATACAAATATAATTTTTGCAATTCCGTCGTGAAGCTACTCACTTTTCCTGTCATTCTTGAACGACGAAATAGCCTACTTTTCTGTACCAAAAATAACAGAATCGAATAGCAACACTTTTCAAAATAAATGCTGAAAAGTTCTACTTTTCAGCACTAAAATGGGTGCTGAAAAGTTGAACTTTTCAGCACTTGTTTCGAAAAGTAACACTTTTCCAACATTTTTTTGATTTAAACGATTTATTGTCAAAATACATGAAAATTTGACTTAAAATTTCACTCAGTGTGTTTTTTTGGAATTGCAAAAAATGTTGTATGAAACTCGTTGCAAAACTTGATTTTTTCAGCACTCTTCGTATTTATCCAACTCGGTGAACCTCGTTGGATAAATGTACGACTCGTGCTGAAAAAATTCTCTTTTTGCAACTTGTTGCATAAACCAGGCCTGCAAAATGTTTCCAAACCTGCGTACACATGAAGCAAACCAAAATGTCAGTTCACTGCTAGCATCTGACTGTAAGCCTACTGTGTCCGTTCAACCACTGCCGCCTGACTCGTGCCGGTCGGCTGCTGGAGAATGAGAGACGTGAAAAAATGAGCTACACTCACTCAATTCGTGTCGTATGACTGACTCGTAAAATCCTCTCTAAACACTATTTTGACTATTTTTAAACAATTGAGTGGTTCTAGACTGTGCAGAACACTTAAAACAACCAAAACTTATATTCAAAATTACATTTCCACGCATAAATACCAACTTTTTGTGTAAAAATTTGTTTCTTTATGTGTGTGCGTGCAACGTTGAATGAGCGTTGGTCGACTACTGCCTCGCATTGCAGCTGCTCAGTGAGCTAGGGCACTCACGACTGAGTCGGGTTTGTTTATGTCACGGTTTTGCGGTTCAGTGAATGGATCTGAAAAAATCATGTAAGCGTCTTCGATTTTCGCGTCAGGACCCCTGACATTTTCAGCTCTGGCATAAACTACTATTTCTGCACTTATTTTGCAAAGTCTCTTTTAAAAACTCTGTATCTTTTTCCAGAAGCAAGATAGGACCATACTTTCTTCGGGAAAGTTTAAGAGGACATTCAGGACTGTACTTCTACGGTGTTAGTTTTTAAATTGAGTGAAAAATGAAAGTCATAAAAAATAAAATGTATAAAAGAGGGTTTTCCCATACAAATTTGAATCGCTTTGCGGAAAGCTGGGTCAAACCCAATCGCTCCCAAATTTTGGGGGGTTTTTTGGGGCCCAAATGGGACTGGAAAATGACTGTTCTGATTGAATTAGTCCATTTTAAAATTTTCCCATACAACTTCGAGCCACCCTAATATATATAGCTATTTCTGAGTTCGATTCAACAAATGTTCTTTTGATCTGCTAATACATTAAGTTGAAAGTTTAACTTGTAAAAATCCCAATATTTGTAATTGATCACGACCACTAAGTTGGGGAGCCTAAAGTTTACCTGTGAAAATAGCAGCAAAAGCCAGAAATTGAAAATTAAGCTATCTAAAATAAGTAAACTTTTCTTCTTCGATGTTGTTTCCTAATTGCCTCCAGCATTTGAATTTAAGAGAAATCGACGAAATAAAAAAATATTGGTCAGTTTTTTTTTTTATATTTCGCTTGAAATCCTTGCTCATGTTTCATGTTAACATTCCAACACCTCCTCAAAAAAGTTGGAACAGTAACTTCAACTCGCTGGTTCTTGGACATAACTAGAACAATCGGGACATTTTTTTTGTTGAGTAAATTGTAAATATGCCTAAATGATCCTAGAACTTTGCAGAACTCGATTTGATCAAATCTGTAATTTTTGCGATCAAAAATATCGTTCCAAATTTGATGTTTTGGAATCATAGTCCTCGTGAAAATTGCAATTTTTGAGCGTGAAAAACCAGAATTCTGGGAAAATTGCTCAGTAGTAAGGAAAACAATCAAATATTTCCAAGCTCTGCCAGTCCTTCCGTAACTCAGGTGTGCACCAATGGCCGGAACGTGTTACCAAACTACACACTACACTCTTAGGTCGAGTGCCAAGATTACGGGTCCTTAGAGCTAATCTCAAGTCAGTACACACAAACTCCTAATCGTAGCCAGAAGAAGAAGAAGAAGGAAGCATCCGACCACCGCCGAGATCGAACCCCGTGGAATCAATTAGGTCGATGTGACCGGAATAGCAAAATCCCAGAATCCTGGAAGCGTTCCGAAGTTCGTAGGTGCGGCTGTGTGTGTGTGTGTGCGGAGTGATGTTGTATCCTTGGCTCCAGTTCCAGCAGCTGCCGTGAGTGGGGCGTTACGCTTTGCCGTGTTGGCTCCCAGGAGAGAAGGGAGGAGTCCAGATATCAATTGCCTGTAAGTGGAGAAGAAAAACAAACAGTTAGTAATGCGGTGATGTGTGTCTGTGTGAGACAAGGGTGTTTGTTGTTGTTTGCTACTTGAGGAGCGTGCGCGAGTGTGAGTGGGGTTGGATGGCAAATTGATGGTACGACGAGCGAAAATGATATTATTTGATGAGGTAAAGTGATATTTGCTGTTTGATCAGGGAGATTATTACTGGTAATCTAATTTGGGGGTTGGCGTTGGGAAGTATGGAGGATTGCGGTCTTCGCTACTGAGACTCCGGTAGCGGAGGGGCAACTTTATCAAATTAGGAAAAAGGTCGATGGGGTTTTAATAAGCATGATGGAGGCGATAAGATGCACGTATGGATTACCTTGGCGGTTAAGGTGATTTGAAGCATCTTTAAAGATTGTGGGTTCGAGACTTTAAATCGAGAAATTTATTGAAATTTCCAAACAAACTTGCATGTTCTTCAGCTTTTTGCAGCCGAACCCCCAGGCAGATAACCGACTGATATGACAAAGCCAGAAAATGGATTCTGGTATACAACAGACTTGCTGTTCTGCTGTTGACCTGTTAGGACGTTATCAGTTTGTTCGATTTACAGACTGTGATTGATTGTGAAAAAATGGAAGACTTCGTAAACATACTTTTTGATTTTTTTTAAATTTATATTATTTATATTGAAACTAGAATGAGTTTCTAGCGAACTAGAAAAGTCACACAAAAAGTCTCAACCAGTTGCGTATCGTATCGCTTCAGGTCGATTCCCAGAATTACGCAATCCCACGTTCGCGTGCATCCATCGAGCTTGATACACCTGACGCGTTACGTTCCTGCTTCTGAGATCCCGCAGTGCAGTCCCAGTCCCCCTCCCGTTCTTGGTTCGAATCTGGTTAATACCGTTACATGAACTTGGCGCGTTTCTTGCCGCGGAGAGTTTCGCAAATCGTCGTCGTTTTTGCGGATGAGAGGAAAGCAAGAGAGGAAGCAAAAAAAAATTTATCATCGTTTCGTCGATACACTAACTGACGAATGCTTGCTGGATGCTGCCAAAGTAGTCAACTTGATGGATCCAACTATTGCTTCGCCAGTGACTGCCGAGTTGGAGGTAGAACTCCGGAGTTCTCCAGGCAATCTGTGTTGCGGTGGAAAAAGAAGCTTAGCGATAAGCTCTTTTGCGCGGTGGTTGGCAACACTGAAGGAAATGTTCAAACTATCATGAATTTGTGTTCATGGCAGCGTGAATAATGGTTATCACAAATTGAATAACTGTTTGTACTAATTGCCATCTATCAATTTTGATTGATCTTCTTCGTGTCGCCATGAATTACCACAATTGCGTTACGTTTTTACAACATTCACGATCACGTTCACGGTGACGCTTAATATCCAGTTAAGCGACTTCCAAACTACACTTCTTTCCGTGCCATTCCCATTCCTAGTTCGGAGCTCTCGCTACAGGCTGGAAACTGGAACACCGTTTCAAACGTGGGGTCTGCCTTGTTTTGTTGGCACCGGTTCCGCAAGGTGTCGTCCGCAAATCTACACACGAACGGAAGCGACACACTTAGCTGCGCCAATCAGAGATCGATACATTGAACGTGCCCTAATGAGTGCATCTCGCCCTGGTCGAGCGCGCTGCGAAATTTACATAGAATAACATGTAATTTTTTGAAACTTTGATTTTCACATTTTTTTACAAGAACGTAACGCAGAATTTTAATGACGTGTTAAAATTCACGACATTTTTTTTCACAGTGCACACGCCCAGGTGGACCGGCAAGCGTAATCAGCGTAATGTGTTTCCCGCGGTCTCTGGGACTGTTGAGAAAAAAGTAGGGCTGCGGCGTGATTCCATGTGATTCCAAGTGCGAACTGATCGAATCCAGAGCGAGTTCAAAGTGGGATTTGCTAAATGTGGTGTGTGTGTGGAGAAACTGTTTCAGCACGTTCAAAAGCAGAGTTGATGCTTTGATTATTTTGGTAACGTTGATTTTCCGAGATGCAGCAGATTAATTCACCTTGGTAACTATGATCACTAAGATAACTTAGGTATCCTTGGTAGCAGAGTTTTTCTTATTTTTTTTTAATTGTAACTGTAATTTTATTTAAACGATATCCTGTTAGTTTACACTGTATATATGGAGTTTTTTAAAAGGTCCAATAAATTAAATTTCCAGTTTTTCCATTTTCTTGTTTGGTTACAGAGTTTAATTTGGTTGAAAATTTTGAGTTGGTAGCCATTGGTAGCTTAGTTTAACTTGACTCATTTCTGCGGTTACTTAGATCACTTTGGTAGCTTAAATATCTCTTGCGTAATCATATTTTTGGTAACTTAATTTTCCATAACTTACTAAATCTTTGTTGCAGAAATGACCTGTTTTTGTAACGCAGTTTCCTTTGGTTGGGCATTTCGTTAGCTTAGTTTACCTTGGTAACTGAGTAAACTGAGTTCAGTTTGACCACTGATTCAGCTGTTTTTTCGAGATTTTACATTTTTGACTGTGTTGTTCGTGGTAACGCAGTTAACCTTGGTAACTGAGTTCTTCTTACAAAATTAGAGAAGATTATCTCCTTTTTGACTTAAACTTTCGTGTCCAAAGATGTGTTCGATGTTCGGTTACCAATTACTCAGTTTTCGTTGCGATTTTTTCCTGGTAACTAAGTTCACCTTGGTAACCAAATTCACCTTTTAAAAACTAAGTAAACCATTATAAAAAAAATCTACCATTGATAGCCGACTTTAGTCGAGTTTGCTTTCGTATTAAATTTTATGTTGAAACCATGGCAATCGAGTTGTGTTTTTAACTGAGAACTCTGTTGGTAACCTTGTTTAGTGATGTCCCTATTTTTTTCTTGCCTCTTCTCAGCTGCAGGTCTCCTTGGTAACTTAGTTGGTAACCTAAGATTGGTAACCAATTTGAGTTATTTGTCAACTTTAAACGAGTTTGAAAGTCATTGTTGGTAACTAAGTTTATTTTGCGTAAATAGTTGTTTTTGGTAACTGAAATCAATATATTCAGAGACTAACCATTTTTTTTTTGTAGCATAGGTATTTTCAATAACTGAACCTTAATTACCTTGCATAGTGAGCATTTTAATAGCAGAATTCTCATTGGTAATCGATTTCTACATGATAACTTAGTTCAAATTGGTAAGTTAGAAATCGTTGGTAACCAAGCGTATACTGATTTTAGAAATCGTTGGTTACCAAGCTAATACTGATTTTTTTTTTGTCCCAGGTTATTGCGATAACTTGGTAACTAAACCAGAATAAAGAGTTATCCTTTGTGTTACTGAGCTTAAATTAGCTTGAAATTCATCGTTTATAACTGAGTTTATTTCGAATAGAAAGTTATATTTGGTAACTGAAATCGTACAGTTCAATGGATATACTTCCGTAACTAAATTTTGATTGGTAGCTAAGGTATTTTTGATGACTGTAGTAGCCGGGACCGTGGTGTAGGGGTAAGCGTGATTGCCTCTCACACAGTCGGCCTGGGTTCGATCCCAGAAGGTCACGATGGCAAATTTTGAGACGAGATTTGTCTGATCACGCCCTCCGTTCTCGCAATCGAGAACGCCAAGGCAATGCTGCAGAGCGAATAATTTGATTTGATTTTTTTTTAGTCTTCTTAGTCCCCCTTGATAAGTGACCATTTTGGTAAATATATTCTTCTTGCTAACTGACTAACTAACTGAAGAGTAGTCAGTAGCTTTGGTCTACGATTACTTGGGAAACGGTCTCAGCCCTGAAAAGGTCTTGAACTAGCCTAAAACCCCTTTATACTTAAGAAGAGTTAGTTTCAATTGGGGACTTTTTAAGTTAGTTTACATTGAAAAGTAAGAAATCGTTGGTAACCAAGCTCATCTTAATGAGATATCTGTAATGGTTGTTGTGTTAACTTGGTAACTGATCCATAACTTTGTAATCGCATTTCGCTTGTTGAATGAACTCATCTAAGTTACCAAGTTAATCTTGGTAGCTTTTTGGTATTTTTGGTGACTGAGATTAACTCTTGAAAACTAAGTTCTGCTTGGTAACTGGCCTTTTTTGAAACTAAATTTACAATGAGGTGTCACAAATCGTGGGTAACTAAGCTGATCATAATAACTTGTTTGTCACAGGTTATTAAGTTTAACGAGGCAACTTAGTTAAAAATAGTTGAAAATGTATTGTTGGTAGCCTTGGTAACTTTTTCATCATTGTCAAGGATGTGCTCTTCTTGGTAGCTGAGTTCACCGTGGCAGCATATTTCTTTTTGGTAACTTGTTCCATCTAGATAAGTTGGATGTCCTTATTAATCTAGTTCTCATTACTAAGTTTTTGTACTTGGTAACTATTTTCGTTTGAAATTTTATGTTGGTAACTGAGATCACCTTACTAATTGAATTCACCTGCGCAACCAAACTGATCTCAGGTACTCGAGGTCTGCAATTACTCTTTGGTAGCCAAGATCTTTCTGGTAACTGATTTTTTTCTGGTATCCGAGGTCAACTTGGTAACTGCGTTCGCCGTGGTAGGCGAATTTACCTTACCCCTGAGCAAATTCTCCGTCGAAGGGCTCAAGTTTACTGTTGGTCAAGCTGAACGATGTGTCGCACGGGATTACGTTCCGGCTGTGAATTTTTCTTCTCAGCTTAACTTTGGATGTTTTGGGGATCGATATCATTTCAGGGTAGTTGCATTTGTATTTGTCATTTTAAGTTTTTTTTAACATCAGATTTTCAAAAAAACAAACGGAAAGAACTACCTAAGTTCAGTTGCATCAGAATAACCAATGACTAAGCCCCAGTTCAACTGAGAGGATCTCAAAGATTACACTGCGACTTACCATCCTACGGGTGGGAACTTTGACGAAGCAGACCAAAATATCCCGTGGACGAGAATCAATTTTTACGCTTGGATTATTTCTTCGTTTTGGGACGTTTTTTCCGCTATCGGCTACCGGCGTAACATGATAGGATTTATTTTCCCCCCTTCACTTCGATGTAACAAACTAGAACATGGAATTTCCCATGGATTGATATATTGGATGCGCTCTGCTTGCTATGCGGTACGAGTTTTTCGGGAATCCAATTTTCCACAAAATGTCCACCAAGTTCAAAACATTCCGTTGCAACTGTGTGTCACCTCTTGGCTTGTGCGAAATCGATAAATCATTTCTTCCAGAAGGGTTTTTTCTGATTGATTCCTGCGAGTACGAAGCGGTCCCCCTGCAAACGCTTTTAGCGCGCTGACGAGCAACGTCAAACCAAATTAATAAAATGTCACCTGCGGTGGTGTGACTACGACCTAGACGGACACATTCCGACAGGTGCACCAGATTTGATCTAGAGATTGTGCAGTAGTTTTGCGTACCAGGTATGATGAACGGTAGTGGTTCGGCAAAGGATTACGAGCTTGGAAATGACGACCTGGTACACAGAGTTGAAGAGAGGCGGATTTTAGATCTCATGAAAATGAGTAGAATTGATTTCAAAGGTTTTTTTTTGTTTTGCACAGGCGTTACGCTTTTTATTTCGTCGATTTCTGTAATACCATACAACATTTTTGCAAGCTTCGAAAAGCGTTATGTAGATCTGAACAAAACCTACAAATTGCTTTAAAAAGATTGCAAGAATGTTGTGTCATTCAAAGCAATCTACAAATTAAAAAAAAAAACGTAACGCACCGCGTAAAAACAGGTTTAACTGTACAATATTTTTGCAATATTTCAAATCGAAACGCAATTTGACGAAATCGACTTAATTCAAAACGTAACGCCTACGCGTTATGCGAAATTCAAGTGTCAAATCATGTTCAGAGGTAAAAAATTAGGTGTTATAACCAAAAATCAAATGGAATTCAATACATAACAGTCTAACAAATGAAAATTCCTAGCTGAAAATCGACTCCACGCTGCCTTCTCAATTACAGAGCTTCCCTTCTGTTGAGTTTCAGCACCAAAAGTTGAAAATCTCTGCCCGAGGTGGGTTGCGAAGCCCTTCTCCGCTGGCAGGGCTCTTCAAATTTAGCCCGTAATTGCTGCTGGTGGGATGGCACCGGTTTTCTTTTTTTTTTATTTGTGTATGCGCCGCCACCCGCTAGACAGACGTCACGGGAAAAACTTGTTTGGAAAATATGGCCGACCAAGGGAGGGAAAACTCGGTGGAAAAGCTAGGTTATTTATTCTGGAAAGCACGGAAAAAAATTGTGAAAAACTCTATCTATAACTCATAAATGGAATGAAATTTGTCCACGTACAGGCGTTACGTTTTGTTTTTCGTTTATTTTTCCTAAACGTCGCTATTCTTTGCGTTTCTGTTCAAGTAAATGTTCAAATCTATCTTTAAGAAAAGTTGAAAAGCTTCAAATATACCCATGGTTTTTAGAAGATTAACAGTCAGTAAATTTTGAACATTATACAATGCTCAGGCGTTACGTTTCATATATCATCGCTTTCTTCAAATCATCAACATATTTTTAAGCTACAGACTGTCTCCAACATATTTCAAAAATACTGAGTAAATTAGGAGAAATCAACTAAATATAAACCGTAACGCCTGTCAGGATTCACGATATCATGAATTTGACAAATTTAATTTTTTCTCAGTGCTCCCAACCCACCGGTTGGTGTCGTGGCTGGTGACGACGATGATGATGCTAGACTCTCTTTTTTTCTACTTCAAAAAAAAAAAAAAAAGAAACGGGAACATTCGCTACTTGGACTAGGTATTCCACAAGCACGGGGGAACGGTATATAAAATCCGTAATAAAAGATGACGATGACGGATGTGTGATGGCTGCAGCCAGTGGCACACATTCAAACAGTCGTGCACGTGCACGGCTCCTGTCAAGGGGAAAAAAGAAGTGAGAAAAGCCAAGGGGAAAATCCGGAAGAGAGATGCGCTGGTGGTCACTTTTTTTTCCTCTCTACTTCTTGTGAAATACTCTGGCTGTAGCTAGCGTAGCTCCTGGTGGGATTCCGGGATGAGTTATGTGCCTTTAAATGACTGAAGAATTACTGGCGCGGTATCCTTTTGGAGGGGGGGGAACGGGAAGAGTAGAATGGGCACAAGTTAGTTAGCTAATATCGTAATTCAGGATTTACAGGTTGATGGAGGGAAGTTGCATGGAATTTTACATTATGCAAAAATGTTGAAATTTTGGGGATCTTTGAAAATTTAAGAAAAATGAGATTGAGAACCAAAACAAGCTCAATAAAAAAACTAACGTCTGGTTGAAAATTCAAATGATGCAATGTAAATATTTTTAAGTAGTTTCACCTTAATTATAAACTAGAACATTTTACTTCAACTCTATGATTGTGCAATATTACCTGAATTCAGGTTTACATCGAAAAAGTGGACACATTTTTTAATGTTTAGTTATTTTTTTTCTGACTGTTCTTAAATGTTAATATATTATGATTTTATACCCCGTAGTTTATAGTTAACATTGTCAACTGACGAAAGATATGGTGGTGTTCTGGGAAAGTATAAAAAAATCAGCGAAAGTATGTTTCGTTAATTTAATGATTTTGACTTTCGTAAATTTATGCTTGCTTTCCCGGAAAATCATAAACAAATATGAATAAGGAGCAATTCCATGTCAAATAGTGAATCGGTTGTACCCGACCCTCTCCGATTTCATTGAAACTTTGTAGACATGTTATCCTAGGCATATATAAGCCATTTTTGTGTGTATGGCGCCAGTAACACTCGATGATGACATTTTAGAAGGGCGTACGTGTTTTCAATATTTTTGTATTTCGTAATTTAAATATTACTGTATCTCGAAGCCGTTGCATCGTATCAAAAAGTGGTCAAAGACAAACTTGTAGGGAATTTGAAGGGCTTTCCGAAAAAAATACACTGAAAGAAAAAAACACTCCACTTTTATGAGATTTTTTGATTTTTAAGTTTAAAAGTTAAATTTGAAGGAGAGCCCACGATTTTTTTTCGCTCAAAATTTTTCTGGAAATAGCCAAAAAGACTCACGAAAAATGCAGGATGGAGCAAAAACTTCAAAAACATCTCACATAGACAGTTCAAAAGAGGAAAATTATTGAAGGTGGAATAATTTGCTGAAATAATATTACATAATTATCTATGTAATTTTACTTTAATTCACGCGGAAAAGATAAAAATGCACAAAAGAGGTCATATTACACATTTTTTTCTGACACACTATTTGTCAACATTCCCAGATATAATATCACCATGATTTCTCCCATCCACCCCGGGATTCGAACTGACGACCAACTGCCTACCAGCGACTCCACCGAGACAGGACCCAGGGAGACGACTCCTACACCTGGATTGAGCTAACGACCTAACCCTCTAGGTTAGACCGGGGCCAACATTTACTTCTCCGTCCGACGGAAGGCGTGGCCAGACAAATCTCGTCTCGGAAAATGCCACCGGGACCGTCTGGGATCGAGCCCAAGCCGATTGGATGAGAGGCAACCACGCTTACCCCTACACCACGGTTCCCGGTATAATACTAAGACTGGTAAACTGGTAAATTATTGCCCAATGCATTGTTTTAGGATGACACATTTAATTAACTAAGTACCGTAAACCGGGGTGACTTTGATAGGATTTTGATTTGTTTTTGGAATATTTTCCAACAGGTAAGATTTTTCTCAAGATTATTATTTTTAAAACATGTGCCGGGGTAGGCCACACAAAGTCCATGCACTATTTGGAAAATAGTTTTTTCAATAGAAAAAATTGAATTAGAAAAAAAAAATTACGTTAAAAATTCTTAGGTAAAATTCCGGGGTGACTTTGATAGTCATAGTTTTTGTTGTTAAAAACATATTTAAGATGTTCAAACTTTATTTGTTCGGTAAATGTACCATCACTGATGTTGCTGATATTTTGTTAAGAAAAAAAATTAATGTTTATATTTAGTTAACTAAGTTTATATGCTTCGCAATAAAATAAATATAAATTTTAGTTAAAATCGTTAAAAATTCAGAATTTTGCTTGAAATTTGTTAAAACTAGTTTTGTTTATAAAATTATCGATTTATATTGCATTTTATACTGAATTCGAAGCGAATCTCAAGTTTTCACATTTTACATGAAATTTATTCAACTGAAATTGCCTATAAATTTGGAGATTTTTTTAATTGTGTTTCAAAAACACATTTTCGTGATTACTTACAAACTTATTTAACCTTTTCAAGTGAAAAATTGTTCAAAGAATCCGAAAATGCATTCCGTTTTCCGATTCAAAATCAGGTTCATTGAGAAAATCAATACACTTTGAGAAGTTTAAAATAATGGCTTTCATCAACATTTTCTTAACTATAGTAAAACTTCTCTACCACGGTCAGTATGATTCTAAACCATTCCGTACGTATTTTAATTGTGCTCTTCATTTTGCGGAAAAATCACAAACCTATCAAAGTAACCCCGTTTTACGGTATACAAAATAATAGTTGAATTTTAGTGATAAACAACTTCCAACGATCAAAATGTCTTAAAGTTTACCAAAAACAAAATAAAAAATAGGAAAAGTTTAAGACTTATTTGCGTTGTTTTATTTGCCATTGTTTTTTAAATACATTTACCGAAAAAAACCAAAATTGCTTGAATTTCATTGAAATAAAGTTGTTCAAAAATGTTTCTTATTGAAAGCATTTTTAAAATATTTTTTTTTTTAGGATATTTACGCAAGGTTATTTGAGCCAGTACGATTCAAGTTATAACTTATTTTGCGATAATTATAACCAACCGGTTTTAGCCAATATTCAAACCAAAATTATGTAAAAATATGTTTTATATAAAAAAAAATAAGATTCATTCAATAACATATAATTGTTAAAGTTTTTGTCTTCGAACATAATTTATATCAAGTGTTTAGTCTCAGAATTGTATTATTTCACAGAAAAAAAAAACTAATGCTATCAATTTAAGTACCACATTTTGTTCACCAATGAGTTTTCACTCACAAAAAAACATGAAATAAATGCAATTCATAACAAGTTCTTTTAAATATTTAAAGTTAGCTACACAGCTAAAAAAGAAGTAATTCAGCTGCGTGTAAAAGGCCTTGGTGTAAAATAAATTTTGCATTTTCTTATGCAATTTTATGTGATTTTACACCCTGAAATATGTAGCCCATAAGTATGGAAAATCTACTTGACCGAAATGTCAAGCCCATATATGCGTTTATCGTTTCAGCTTATCATTGGTCTGATGGCCGAGTGGGCTAAGGCGCCAGCCCTTACTGTTGGTGCTGGGTTTGAATCCCATCGGATGCAACTTTTTTTATGTTTGCAAAAATTGTACATGTTGTGTGTAATATTAAGTGTTTATTTTGACGAAGCTGATGTGTATGCTTTTGCATGCGATTTTACCATCGGATTATTTGCTGTGTATGTTAACCTCCTACAACCTAACCCCGCCTTTAGACAGGCTTTGATCTGAAAAATAGCCAAAAATCCATTTTCCACCAATTTTTGATCTTTAACATGCATTGGAAAGAAGAGCTCTTAAAGTTCTAGAAAATTTTAGGTTTGGAAGTTTTACTTGTTCAAAAAAATATTTTTTTGGGTCAACTTTGACTGTGTTTCTACTAGCATTTCCTGTATTTAAAGTAAAAATAAGTATGCAGTAATTTTTGTAGTGTCCCAGACTATGCCTCTACGCATTTTTTAAAAATTTAAATGATAATGCTGCTATTTTGTAGCAGAAAATGTGAAAAACAAGTAAACATCTGAAAAATGACTGTAAAAACATGAAATAATTAGATAGGCAAAATATAATGCTATGAGGTGATAGAATAGGAAAACATACCATCAAAAACAAACATAAACCAAACAAGAAAAATACAAATTAAAATACTGAAAATAAAACAAGAAAAACAAAAAACAAGAGAAGTGAAGTTTTTCGTAGAACAAAAGTTGCTCAAAATGACCTTCTTTCGAATCTTCGAAAAAAAAATTGGGCAGCAAAAGGGTTAATAATTAAATAAACAATTCCATAAAAAATGTTCAGTAACAACTCCAATTAAAATAAGGTAGGGTTTCTTTTATTCTCACACTTTTATAGAATACGAATCAAACAGTAGCAGGAAACCCAACATTTTCAAAATTGTGAAAAAACAGAAGTACTAATTAGACAGCAAAGAGAGTAGCAATCCAGCTGCGTGTAAAACTTCTGGGTGATAAAAAGTTTTGCATTAAAAAAAATTGATAAAAAAATGCAATTTTTAATGAAAATGTATGTAATATTACACCTAGAAATATGTAACATATCAGTATTGGAAACATACTTGACCGAAATGTCAAGTTCATAAAGGTGTTTCTCCTATCCACTTTTTGTCGGTCTGATAGCCGAGCGGGCTAAGGCGTCAGTCTTCTCTATTTGTGACGGATTTGAATCTCGACGTGATTTTTTTGTGTGTGTGTAGAAAAACATTACATGCAGTACGTAATGCTGAGTGTTTTTTTTTTTCTCACATAGAATTTTACAATCGGATTTTTGTCTGTGAAGTCCCTCCAATATGACGTTTTGCTAGAGACCTCGTTACCGTCAGATGATCCACTTCCAGCCCTCCCCTCGAAAAACAACCGCGCTCGTTATCAATTTGGACAAAAGCTTCCAGGCAAAACCCCTTCGTTAGATTATTCCCAAATCCTGTTTTCAATGACCTAATAACCTTCTCCTCGAAAAGAAAGAAAGAGCAAGAGGGTCCATTCCAAATTGGCTAAGCATATCAAAAGCCAATCCATTCAGCTTCGATCCAACACAAGGAAGGAACCGGGTAATCTGGCGTTCCTCGAAGGAAAAAGCTCAACTCGAAAAGCATCATCAAATCCTCGTCAAGTTTTCCCCGACCAAAAGGATCACCTTTCCCGAAAGAGTATAATATTCTATATTTCACCCTAATGATATTGATTACTTTGTTCTTGCTTCGGCTTCTTCTTCCTTTTCCTTCTGAGTTGGCAAACCCAATCACAAAGTTCCTCATCTTTTGTTTACTATTTTTATAGTCCCGCTCCTCTCGTGCTTTTGCTCTCGTGATGCCCGTTTGATACGCAATTAATCGATACAAGACCAAGCAGGTTTGCGACTGGGGGCTTCTGCGTATGTGTTTGTGCAACAACCCCAGCAACAACGCTCGAAAATAGTTTTAGGGTGGTCTTACAAAAAATATTGATAGCCATTATTTTTTTCCGTAAGAAAACTTTTTCAGTTTAAAATTTTGATAATTTATTTTAGGCTTTTCACGTTTTGAAAGATTCAACGATCACCCTAAAGTTCACCTCGTGGGAAAAGAAGCAAAAATCGACAACCCAAAACAGAAACATCAACAACAACAACACAAGACAGAGAACAAGAGATTCGGTCAGCAAAACGATTACAAATTGCTGATTTTGGCGCTCGTGTGGTTGTTGGTGGATTGCCCGATCGGTTTCCGTTTGTTTGTTTGTTTGTTTATATTTCTTTGTTAGGTGATGTGAGTACTCTCGGAAATTGGTTGTCTGCGGCAGCCGCCGAGCATCAATTATCCCAAAATAACAACAACAAACACACCGCTGAGGATCTTTTCAAACGATTGATGGTGCAAGTGAACTTTCGATTTTCAGGTGACTGTCATGAAGATGACAGCAAATGTCACGCAAAGTGATTCTTTATTATTTTTATAAACTCTTATCTAAAATAAAACATGTGTATTCCGGGGGGATCTAACACGTGTTTCTTCAATTCACGTCAAAAGTACCGATAAAAAAAGAGGTGAAAATAAAAAGATAACAAAAAAAATCAAAGAACGAATTTCTCACGATATCGTGCAGGAGACTGGAAATGTGCTTATCTCTGCGGCTAACATTTGTCCAACCAAACACAATGATCCGGGGCGCAACCGGAATTATGAACAGAAGCGCGCGCGTGCGTATGTGTGTGGAAAGGCATCAAAGCTGATATCGCATACTAACTCACACACAAGCAACTGAAATCGCTTCTTCACTCGTTCGTTTTTCGAAAGGATGCAATCATAATGAGAACACACATTCATAGCACGACGACGCAGAAGAAAGGGGCAAAAAGTTGATAAGTTTGAGAGCAGTGACAGATGGGAGGAATGTAAAAAATAAGCAGTGGTGCCAGAGCAAAATTTAAATGTTTCAATAGTAAAAATTGCATTTTTAAATTTTTTCTTCAAAGAAAAAATGAGATCAAAGCTTTTACGATTATACCATCCCTATTAAGAATATCAAGTTCATCGAACGGAATTGCCCAAAACACTGCTGAAAAAATTGCAAAAATGTCACAAATCGAACCCATTACCATCCGCATACAAGGCGAAATCCGTAACCTCACGGCCACGGTAGCTCGGCATTTTATTAGAAATGAATGCTATAAATAACTAAATGAAGTGAAAATATTTATCATTGCTACACATAAAACATTGTATATAGTTTTTTTTTGCGTTTTAAGCTTCTTTTAATTTTGTTTAACATATAAAATCAAAGGGCAAGAAATTTTTTTAAACTCCAAACCTGGAAAAAAAAAAGTGCATCTATATCAAAAAAGTATAAAATGCATTTTCCTGCATTTGTAATCATTTTTAGCACGTTTGGGCATGATTTTTTTATATTAGCGAACATTCCATGTACTACGAGAATTTTATTGGCTTATTTTTGTGAAAATAAATATTTTATTGACATGTTGAAATCAAGGCTTGCAATTGCAAATATTAAAAGTCATTTATAGTTTTCAAAATTTCAATTTGGTTCACACAAGATTTGTTTTTTTTTATTTAAAAAGATCAGCTCGCAAAATTTGATATGATTTGCTCTTGAAAACTGCAAATTCTAGTGCTGCCAAATGATTAAGTAATCCCCCTTATTGACACATTCGAAAAACCCACAAACTCGGAACACTGCTGTGACAATTTGTCAATAGCATGCCAAATACATTGTTTCTGTTGACGCTACTATTTTAAAGACCTTTATTTGGTCATTTTCTTGATATTTCACTAGTAAAAGTATTTCTTTTGAACAAAAAACTGAATTTCACGACATTTTTACCCCCAGCAGCCTCCAAATTTCCTGTTCCATAATTGTGGAATATTTATATGCATCCCACAATTGTGAAACACCTGAATTTAACTGATATTTTAACAAAAAAAAGTTATCAGACCATTTATAAAACATAACTAAGCTTGATTTTAATTGGTTCCAGCGTTTGAAGCAAACATTTTGTAAAAAACATGTACTCCTGAAGAGAACCAAAGTTTGTTTACAATCTTAAGAAAAAAGGTGTTCCGAATTTGTGGATTTCGAATGTCAATGTTTTTCTTTAAAAACTTGATAATATAAGTTAAAATTTACAGTCTGTCGAAAGATCACATGAAATTCTCTTTCACAAGGTTAAAGCAAACAATTATGTTCAATTATCGATTTCTAACATTTTATCAACATTGACCAAAATGTAAACTGTTCCGAATATGTGAGATGACAGAAATACAAAATCAAATGAAAAAAATATTTCTGTTTGTTTAACCTAAGATTGTCAATGATATTTTAGCATTTTACACAATTCGTGAAATTGTGAGTTTTTGAATTATGGTCGACATGGAAATTGCATTGGCAACTTGCGTGAAAAATCACTCAACCTTCTTTATATAACCTTTTCAAAAATATAAAATAATGCAAGGAAAAAAATCAAATTGAATTCAAACGACAACTTTCGTTTCGTTTTCGTTTTACGGAGCAAGGTGGGGGACGCGGCCTCAAGTCAGTCCAAGTCCGGTTTCTTGTGGAAAAAAGGGTAGTGGCCGAACTAGTATTGCATACCAAATGAACACCACCGGAAGATATAGGGGATCGGGAGGGGGAAGGTGAAAGAAAATTAGTGTAGGTGTGAGTAGTAAGAACTTGGATGACATGAGCAGTTACGTTAATCTAACTTCTTACTAAAACTGAATAAAGGAACTATGAAATTATGATTTAATCTAAAACTAATTTGAGATTTATACAAAGGGAACCTATGATGTATTTCAAATTTAAAGGAAATCAAATAAATTTACTGGAAGATGAAAGATGAAAACTAACTTGTCAATGGCATTTTTCTGGGCTTCGTCCTGTCGCGTCCGTCAGTAGTCTTGTCGTACATTGCAACTAACTTTAATTTAACTGATCATTTATGTCCAATTATTCATTTCAGAAAACTAACTAACTTGAATCAACAACCTCAACTAAACTGTCTGAAAGTAACTTGAATCTCAAATCCCCGAAATTTTAATTACAAAACCAAACATCCCTTTACCTATTTGTTAAACCTGTCTTGCTGCTTCCAATAACAATAAACATTAATGAAACGTTCATATTTTACAATTTGAACACTCGTTGTTAATACGACTATTTCGTGCCTTCCATTTCATTAGGGCACACAAGCTTATGTAAACTATCATTTGAGTGAAAGAGACACAATCCTGTTCACACCTGTGTGTCCTTTTGAAATGTTAGGCTCTGTTTGATCGTCAAAACTCCAGTAGATCCTCGATTCGCAACAATGGTCGATACAACCACAATCCGAAACCCGTTAGTTCAACAGATTAACGAATTTTGTCCGATATCGTTTCATTATTGATTGATCGAGACTCTATGGATTTTATGACAATTCAGAATGGTTAGTGTACCACTTGAATTGAAATCAGGGATTCTGATAGCATTACTAAACTGGCTTACACATAACTGGAGTCTGGAAGTATTAAACAACCTAGAAGAGTTACAAAAAAACTAACTATTCATCCCTAATATCAAACGGTTTTAAACCTGTTCCTAACAGATTTCACGAACAAGAATATTGAGACTCAAATAAAAAATTTCAATATCTTGCAATTTTACATATTATAAAAGGTGTGATTTCTATCAACACAAGTATATAAATATAAAATAAATGTGTGAAATATATCAACATCGGAAACCATCTTTGCAAATAGCCCTGAAACGACGGCAACGTGTGGCTCCATCTCCAGGGAATTCAAACGACAACTTTGAAAAAAAAAAAAATCCTTTTTGCTAAAATGAACAAAGCTTTTCCATCACATTGGTGACTTTGCAAGGATGCAGTTATCTACTGATCGTGGAAACTTGTTACTTTTTATTTTCCTTAGATCTAGCTCCTATAAGCTAGAAGGATATTTAATACTGACTACATAATGATTATATTAAATACGCCTTTTTTTTTATTATTATTTTGAAAGTGATGTGGATGATTCGTTTTCTCCTGATTAAGTTTCCAACTTAATTTCTTGACATTTTAAAAATGTCTTGCACTACGATCAGAAGATTTAAGTGAAATATTTTTTTCCCTTAAATTATACAAACAGAAGTGCATATTTTAAAGCATTGGCAAACATTAAAAATAATATTGGCTTTTTTTTTAATATTAGATTAGGCTAGTACAAACGTCATATCAAATTTCTGTCTCGTATCTGATCGTGGTCAAGTGGTAGCAAAAAGAAAAAAAAAATCAAGCCCTGTTTTCAAAATGTTGAAGCAAAAATTATCACACAAGTTCTGTACATAGGAAAAAATATTTTTTTCAAAAATCCTTAAATTTTTAATAAAAACAGAAGTTTAATTATGTTTAAAAATATTTTCAGTGATGCAAAAACTTGAAACAAAATTCGCATTTGACTTAATACCTTTTTATAATACAGTCCAGACATCCGATAATCCGAAGGCCTTGGAAAAATTTCGCAACGGATAATCGAATCACGAACAATTCGTTTTCTTTTATTTTTGATTGTTGAGCTTAGGTCTTAGCCTACCCGATAGTAATTTAGGCTGCGATGAAATATTAAATAATATGCACATTTTAATTTATTAGGCAATGAACCATTCAAAATTCAAAGAAAGAAAATAAAAAATACAAGAAAAAATAATTTTTGTTCATGATTCGATTATCCTAAGTCCCATACAAACCTTCGGATAATTGAGGCTTAAGGTAATCGAGTTTGGACTATTCTGTGAATACAGAGAGACGAGTTGTTCGTTTTAATTTCCCCAAACCACATACTTCAAAAAACATTTTTTAAATTATTTTTGAATTCCCAACAACTAAGTAAAATTTTGCCAAAACTAGAAATTTTGAAGGCACAAACAACTTACAAAAAAATCCCAGCTCAAAGTTTTCCGAAACAAGAAACTTTCTGGCTTCAGTGCCATATACCTTCTCGGTGATTCTATCGCAAAACACAACACACCACTTCCTCCAAGCTCCTCCACATAATAGAACGCAGTCAAAATTGCATACACTTTGTAAGGAGTGACGAAGAGAAGACCAAAAATATAAGAAGTCCCCGCACACAGTCACTGAACACACTAAACACTACGTTTGGGCAATATTCTTCAATGCTTTTTTGTTATTCAATGTTCTTCTTTTCCTTCGCTTCGGCAACCCGATACGGGGAGCAACCCCGTGGACGAAAACCTCGAGGAGGACTTAGCCCCCAGCACAAGAAGCCATAGATAAACAACCCAAACCTGCTGACACATTCGACTAAACGTCAAACATTCCTCCGCCGCGCGATGGACGCGCCGATAATGTAATAATCGACCAGAAAGGTAGTAAGGAGGAACCGCCGAGCAGGGCTTCTAAAATCAATAAAATACTGCGACAGTTTTGTGTGCGAGCTGTTCTCCCAAAGGAACGGGAACCTACATCTGGCCACACGCGAGCCGTTCATCGCGCGATAAATCGCGACAACCGAAATCGCGTTTTTCCTCGTTGAGTTATTAAAGAAACGCGCGACACAAGAGGAAAAAAAAGTGGGAGCAAAAAAAATCACGAGCAAAATCTAAGACCACCGGGATTCGAACCGGGGACGGGGACGGGGTCGCCGGAAGGGGGGGACGCGCACGTAAAAATGCGACGGCCATTACGAATACACGGCGCTCGTAAAAAAAAAAATCACGCAAGAGAGGGAACCAGGAGCAGCAGCTGCCGGGAGGAACCGGCTTTGGCGTTTTTTGATTGATTCTTGGCACAAGGAACTGTCAAAAACTTACCCAATTTTGACGGCGCGGTGCGGCACGGCGACGCTGGGAGCGACGAGGGGTCAGTCTGGTTCTGCGAGGTGGGGAAAATCCAAGTGGAGATCTGCGGCACACAGAATCCGGAACAGAAATCTCGACCATACACACGCACATACACACACGATATCCGGAACGCAACCCAGGGGATGCTCTGGCTCTTCTTCTTCCTCTTTGGAGGCCACTATTTTTTAAACAAGATTTTTTTAAAGCCCTCGCCACTCGTCTATTTTTCCGGCCAATCAGGCCCAGAATCCGTAGCCCCACGAGAGCAAAATCTGTCAAGATGACACGGAATATCGCGGAACGACCCCCCTCTTTGGAACAGACGCGTAATTTTCAGATAAATCCACAATAAACACACAATAAAAATCAAGCAAAAGAAATTTCCTTACACTAACTATTCCAGGACTGTGTACGTTCGCACGGTAAATCTTCCCGAAAACCACGACGGATGAGGTGAGAATTTACACTGTAACTTGGTTATTATTACACTAGTGTATTATTATTGGTTTTGGTGGAGAGAAAATTCGTGGGAAAGCGTGTAGCTCAAAACAAAGATAATACAAAACTAGACGGGCAGGAAAGACAGCAGCCACAGTGAACGCGATGGCGATGGCGAAAACGTCGCTAGTGTGTCGCCCTTGCACGCACACACCCGCAGACCAGGCCGGCGCGATCAAAACACACAAATACCACCAACAAAAAAATCCCCAACACAGAACATCGTCAACCAAAAGGGTTTGCGGATTCTTGATGGTTTATACAAGCGCCGCACACACATCCAAAACCATTTTCGCAAAACGCGGCTTCACCGCCTCGCAGTAGGCCGCCTCACGTACACAGCCACGTGCTTACGCAGACACAGACGGGCGCGCGTGAGTAAGCTGTGAATGGCACCAACACATGCGCACGCACTCCACTGCGCGTCTCGTGTGGTGGTGTGGAATGGCAAAGAGAACAGTAAAAGCTAGGCCAAAGCGAGACCAGAAAACAAGTTTGACAGCTCCGCAAGGTTCGGGTTTGGGTTCGGTTCGTCGTGGTGATGAAAGATGGGAACAGGCACACACGGTACGGGAAATACCGTTATTGAATACAAAGTATGCATTGATTCATTAATGTAATTGATTTCGATTAGTTTTTTTGAATGATGGCCTATCTACAATCACTATACATAGAAATTTTCACTTAGATTAGGAATTCGAATCAATGGAGGTGAATCTGATCTTCCATAATGGAAAAGTGCTCAAATTAGAAACTATGGTTTGGAAAATTTAAAATTCGTTTACGCTTTACGGTTTCCATATCAAAGGTAAACAAACAACTGCATAGATACGTATATCAGCCCAGCAAATTTTCTAAGTTGATTGTACAATTTCATGTCATGATGGTCGTAAGTTGCGTACTTTCCTAAGTAACTAATCTATTTTACGAAATTGTTCTAAGCTATGTGCTTGTAAATAGGCCATGATTCGGATATTAGAGAGGTTTGACACAAATTCGGCAAAAAGTTATGCAGGGGAAATTTTCTGGTCAGAACGCATTTGACACACGTACAAGCCCGACTGCCGCAAGCATTTGTAATTATAAGTCGGGACTCCGACAATCAAATTCAATCAAACTTCAGGACAATGCTCAGAATTGTTAACCCAACTTCAGGACAATGCTCAGAATGGTGCTGCTCTTTTTTGTTTCTGTTTGTTTAAGGTCAAACAATAAAACGCGTTTTTGTTGGAACGTCGAATGAGACATGTGACAAGATAGCACGGCAGCGTTGACCAGCAAATCATCACTTTTTTGTAATGTTCTATAAAGTTGACAATTACAAAAAAATATGAGATATTATATACAGCAAAGGGGTTTGCTGGTAACCCTCACAAGATAAAAAAATGTACAGTTCGACATCGTCGTGCTATCTTATCGCACCCGGCATTTCGACGTTCCGAGAAAAACGCGTTTTAATGTTTGGCCTTGAATAAACAAAAACGAAAGCACGCAATGTAAATAATAACAAACACGTTTTGTTTGGCTGACCATTATGTGCATTGTCCCGAAGTTTGGTTGAAGTTGGTTGCCCGAGTCCCGAGTTATAACTACAAATGTTTACGGTAGTCTAACTTGTACGTGCGTCAAACGCGTTCTGACCTGAAATCCCTTTGGCCAGTTGTCGCACTTACATCAATTTTCAGGGAGTGACAAGATTGAAACTACTTTCATATGTAAAGTGACAAAAATGCACGGAGTTTTTTCGAATTTTGTTGAATATCTCAGGGTTGAAATCGAATTTTGGGGATCTGTGAAGGTCAAATGGTAAAGCACTGTGAGCTACACAAAATGGCGTTCTTAACTCAATTTGGCCCAAATTACACGAACGACTTGTTAGCACGATGGCGACGAGTTGAGTAACGGAAAATGGTAGTATTTTTATAACTATTTTTGTATTTAGATTTTTTGTATTTTTG
Source organism: Culex pipiens pallens (assembly GCF_016801865.2). Taxonomy (NCBI): domain Eukaryota; kingdom Metazoa; phylum Arthropoda; class Insecta; order Diptera; family Culicidae; genus Culex; species Culex pipiens. Next base: position 62,874,482 of record NC_068939.1, on the reverse strand, counting down.
ATTAATTTTTTTTCGGAATTCTTTGCAACACTGTTTCCATAATGAAAGCCACAACTATTTTTGGTATTTTTTAAAGGTTGAAATAGATTTGCCTTCTTTGATTTTTTTTTTTCATTTCCAGAGTTTTTTTTTAAAAAGCCATATGTTTGTAGGACCCAATCAACCTGCGATAAGGGGCATTCAAAAACATTTAATGAACAAAAAATGGGTTTTGGACCAAAATCAGTTTAAGGGTACACAGCAGCCAAGGAAGTTGTTGTCATTTTATTCCAAAATTGTTAAACTTACGGAATCAATCCTGCAAAAATCTGAAACCAAAATTGATTTCAAAACTTATTTTAGCAATCGTTTGAGGAATTAAAAATAAAAACATACAAAAACTTCTTCAATTTTCAATAAAAAGGCATTTTTCGCACCGTGTTCAATGCTGCTAGTCTGCTTGGTTCAGTCGGCAGCAACGGGGCCGTCAGAGTGAGTGAGATGGGCAGCGATGAATGAGTGTGGTGTGAATGGAGAAGCGAGAACGACACATCTTGTCTAAAATGTGCGCTTGAATGAATGAATGTGGATGTTTAGACGAGCGAGTTCATTCGGTGTTTCCACCGGCGAGAAGGAAAGTGCTGCCAAATGGCTTTGGATGTTCTATTGTTGTTGTTGTTGTTTGGAATTCAGTAAAACATGTTTAACTTACATAGAATGTTGGGGTTTTGGAGAACAAAATTAAGAATGTAAGTTGATTTGTAGCCGGGACCGTGTTGTTGGGGTAAGCGTGGTTGCCTCTCACCCAGTCGGCCTGGGTTCGATCCCAGAAGGTCCCGGTGGCAAATTTTGAGACGAGATTTGTTTGATCACGCCTTCCGTCGGATGGGGAAGTAAATGTTGGCCCCGGTCTAACCTAGAGGTGTTAGGTCGTTAGCTCAGTCCAGGTGTAGGAGTCGTCTCCCTGGGTCCTGCCTCGGTGGATTCGCTGGTAGGCAGTTGGACACACAATCCAAAGGTCGTCAGTTCGAATTCCGAGGTGGATGGAAGCATAGGTGTAAAAAGAGGTTTGCAATTGCCTCAACAATCAAGCCTTCGGACACCTAGTTTCGAGTAGAAATCTCGCAATCGAGAACGCCAAGGCAAAGCTGTAGAGCGAATAATTTGATTTTTTTTTTGAAGTTGATTTGTTAGAGGTTCTCAGAAAAATGTGTTTGCTATTATTTTGTAAGTAAAAGTGAAAGGAAATAATACGATTTATTTTTTTGTTTCTAATTCCGTTTTTCAAAGTTTCACACAATCCTTCGGATAATTGAACTTTGGATAATTTAGACTTCGGATGATACAGTAGTAGTAGTAAGAGCTATCAATTGAATGTTCTTAAAAAATTGAAGTTATCACACAATTATTTTCAACTCAATGAAATTTGAATTTGGTACAATCGGACTGGCTGCGTTTGTGTTAGATTAGATTAGATTAGATTAGATCAATGAAATTTGAATTTGGTACAAATAGGTTAAAAAATAACTGAGATGTGAAAAATTAGAAATTTTCTTAAAACCTGGCTCCATTAAATAAAACTGCTCCCAACGAGAAAGTTTAGAACATAGAAAATTGAAATGATGAACGAAAAACCAAAGTCACTCGAGGCCGGGTTCGATCCTCCGTCCTTTGGATTGGTAAGCAAAAATGCTAACCACTAGACCATGACGACTTGGTGAGCGTGGACTGGAATTAGGACTACTGTTACTGAGAGCGAGTTGTGGCGCTATAACCACGGCAAATAGTGTCCAGGGCATTCGTGAAAATACAATGTCCCATCCCAGAGGGTCCCGGAGTACCAAACCTTCTTAGCATGGTGCTCCCAACGAATACAACCAAATCTCGGAGCGTATGGTGGTGTGTCCCCACGCTTCTTCCCCCCTGTCGATTCAGAATTGTGTTGTTGTTCGAACACTCAGTGCTCGAACTCAACCCAATTACGAGTCATCTCTGCGATACGGCTTTACGCAGTAGGCCTGGCCGCTTTAACGCTTGTGATGTTTCAATGCATTCCGATGCAATTGCGCACTACAAATGTTAATAAATGACAAGAAGAGTGCTAGGCGTCATCTAACCTAAGGCACTCTCCAGGATCCCTTCGAAAGATTGGCTGCGCTAGGGTCTGATTAGATTAGATTAGATTAGATTAGAAACCTGGCTCCATTAAATAAAATCATTCAAATTAAATTTAATTTATAAAAAAAAATGTCAAAATGCTAACATTTCAAACAATCTCAATACTGTAAAAAAAATCATAAAGCCTATGAAAAAAATATTTTCTTAATTTTTTAAGTCTTTTCGTTAAGTCTTAAATAGCCCAACTTTGATTATAAATGAAAAAGCAAACGATACATACTCAAAACCAGGTGGTTGGTTTCTTTATTGATTAAAAATTGGCAATGAAACATGTGTAGTATTCCATTTTTTAATGAAAGTGCACTCAAAAAAATCAGTTCGCGTAAACGTGAACAGAGTTCATGCCATCGGGAACCAGGAAGAAAACTGTTCAACTTTTATAGTGCATTGCACCATAAAAGTGAACAGTTTTCTTCCTGGTTCCCGATGACATGAGCTCTGTTCACGTTTACGCGAACTCATTTTTTATTAGTGTGTATTAAAATGCTTTATTAATGATGATAGATGCATTTAACTGACCATAATTTGCGTACCATTAAAGAATTCACGTTATTCTATTCCCTAAAGATAAGGAATTGATTTTTTTCTTATTTTACTGTTTTTAAAATATTTGATACTCATATTAATTTTATTTGATATTATGAGTTTTTAGCATGTTGTTGTAAATGTAAACACTGCAGAATGATTTTATGAAATAAGAAAAACATGTTTACGGTAATGCAACCGTTATTAAACGCAACGCAACCCAGCTGACAAGCGAACGTATGCTCAAAAGTGTAATAAACGCCACAAATCATCCATGCAGAAGGCTCAATTTTCCTCGCAACTTCTCACAATTTCAACCCCTTTCACAGCTTCACTCCCACCTACCACCCACCTTCTAGCACTACCGTTACAACAGCCGGCTGTAAAAATGTACACACCCCCGGGGCCTTCTCCCTTTCGTATAGTCCTGCTGAAAACTGCACACAATGTTGGTATTATTCGGCAAAGTGAGCCTGGCCTGTCTTCGTGCTGTCAAATATGTCATGCGCAAAGCGGACAATTTCTCGCCTCCAGCAGATTTGCTATCGTCGTCCTCGTCCTCGGTGTCGGTACTGCGATATTAAGGACCAGCATAAACGGACGACGACTCGGAGCATAGACTCTTCAGCATAGCCCAGCATCCCCCGCCGCCGCCACCTCCGTCGCAGCACAGCACGGAGCATATTTGAAACACACAAAAGGGACTCCCGGTTTACACACAGACGGTCGGAGTGGGCTGAAAATCACGGCCAGAATCAAAATAGTTGATCTTAGTTTATTACTAATATTCCATCCAAATTCCATCTACATTCTGACCAGGCAGGCGCCGTTATTGATCGGGACAATTTCTAACAAGAGTTGTGGAGTCAGAATTGCTTGATTTTCCAACAACTTTGTATTGAGTTCTGGTAGTAGTCGAAGCCTAAGTCGGTGATATCGGGTCTTTTTGGAGAACAGGAGTCAGAATCGCAGGAAAGTTACCAAACTTCACAACCTTGTCATCAACAAATAAATGTTCGGTTATGAAATGTTTTTAACTGAAACGGTCTTCCGCAAGATCGACCTAAATAAAAATTAGAGCATTTTATAATAAGATTTACAAACGAAAACCAAGCAATACTCCTCCGTGAAATCGTGAAAAGTAAACTTCCCCACAAGGCAAAGGATTCTGGAAGCAGCTCCTGCTCTTTACATTTCGGTTCTCCTTCCCGTTTCGGTCCATGGACTGGTTGTGTTCTTCGACTTATTCTTGCTCTTCTTATTACTGAGTCCCCATCGTCTTCTTGTTATTTCAGGAATGAGACAGAGAGAGAGAGAGAGAGAGATCTCACAACACACACAGTACATGTCAAGTTGCATCACACCGTCAGAAAAACACACGAAACGACAACGATGGCACTTTTGCAAACATTCACTTTTCATTTTGCTCTCCTACCTCCTACTTACCTCCAACTTGGGTACTTTTCGGGAGAAACAGGACTCGTTTAGGGGTTTTAGAGAGAGAGAGAGAGTGTGTGTGGGAAGGGACGTTATGATGTAATGGAGTTGTGTAGGTATTTGAAGCAAACTGAAGAAAGAGAGACGGACTTGATGGAATGGAAGATTTGTTATCACTCAATTGCGACGTTGGACATGTTTATTTGTTTTGTTTTCCAGTTCATTGAATGATTGGAAGGAGTTATTCGTTTCAAGCTGAGGCACTCTTTTGAAGCTTGCTTCCTTCTTATGATAAATTTAATATAATTGCAAGTTTCACAATATTTCTCAAAACCCACAGAGCAATTCTCTACGAAATCGGTCTTTTTTTAGAATTTTAATTTTTGTATTTTTTAATCCGACTGAAACTTTTTTGGTGCCTTCGGTATGCCCAAAGAAACCATTTTGCATCATTAGTTCGTTCATACAATTTTCCATACAAATTTGGCAGCTGTCCATACAAAAATTGTGTATGAAAATTCAAAATTCTGTATCTTTTGAAGGAATTTTCTGATCGATCGAAATTTCTAGATTGTGCAAAAAATCTTTGACCGAGTTATGAATTTTTTAATCAATACTGTTTTTTTAATCAAAAAAAAAAAAAAAAAAAATCAATCGTCGGGGGGATCGGTGTGTGAAGTCGCGCGCGAGAATCCGCGAGAAAGTGGTGGAAGATTCTGGAATCATTGAAAAGAAGTTCGCGTCGAGGCCTTGGAAGTTGGGCCATCAGTCGTGTGGTGTTCGTCGGGGGGATCGGTGTGTGAAGTCGCGCGCGAGAATCCGCGAGAAAGTGGTGGAAGATTCTGGAATCATTGAAAAGAAGTTCGCGTCGAGGCCTTGGAAGTTGGGCCATCAGTCGTGTGGTGTTCGTCGGGGGGATCGGTGTGTGAAGTCGCGCGCGAGAATCCGCGAGAAAGTGGTGGAAGATTCTGGAATCATTGAAAAGAAGTTCGCGTCAAGGCCTTGGAAGTTGGGCCATTAGTCGTGTGGTGTTCGTCGGGGGGATCGGTGTGTGAAGTCGCGCGCGAGAATCCGCGAGAAAGTGGTGGAAGATTCTGGAATCATTGAAAAGAAGTTCGCGTCGAGGCCTTGGAAGTTGGGCCATTAGTCGTGTGGTGTTCGTCGGGGGGATCGGTGTGTGACGTCGCGCGCGAGAATCCGCGAGAAAGTGGTGGAAGATTCTGGAATCATTGAAAAGAAGTTCGCGTCGAGGCCTTGGAAGTTGGGCCATCAGTCGTGTGGTGTTCGTCGGGGGGATCGGTGTGTGACGTTGCGCGCGAGAATCCGCGAGAAAGTGGTGGAAGATTCTGGAATCATTGAAAAGAAGTTCGCGTCGAGGCCTTGGAAGTTGGGCCATCAGTCGTGTGGTGTTCGTCGGGGGGATCGGTGTGTGAAGTCGCGCGCGAGAATCCGCGAGAAAGTGGTGGAAGATTCTGGAATCATTGAAAAGAAGTTCGCGTCAAGGCCTTGGAAGTTGGGCCATTAGTCGTGTGGTGTTCGTCGGGGGGATCGGTGTGTGAAGTCGCGCGCGAGAATCCGCGAGAAAGTGGTGGAAGATTCTGGAATCATTGAAAAGAAGTTCGCGTCGAGGCCTTGGAAGTTGGGCCATCAGTCGTGTGGTGTTCGTCGGGGGGATCGGTGTGTGAAGTCGCGCGCGAGAATCCGCGAGAAAGTGGTGGAAGATTCTGGAATCATTGAAAAGAAGTTCGCGTCGAGGCCTTGGAAGTTGGGCCATCAGTCGTGTGGTGTTCGTCGGGGGGATCGGTGTGTGACGTTGCGCGCGAGAATCCGCGAGAAAGTGGTGGAGATTTCTGGATTTCATTGAAAAAGGGATTCACGTCGTCGTGTGTATATTCACTTTCATTTAGTTTTGGAAGCCCTTCCCATAGCATCGTTGCTCGGATGGCACGACGGCGGTAGAAGTGAAAAATCGCGATTGAGGAATTGATAAGTCCTTCTCATAGCGTCGTAGCTCGGAAGGCAACGATTATGTTTCCCTGATCTATTTAAAATTGCACGTCGCCGAATAAATCGATAAATACAATAACATTTAATTTTGAAAGTCCTTCCCATAGCATCGTTGCTCGGATGGCACGCCGGCGGTAGAAGTGAAAAATCGCGATTGAGGAATTGATAAGTCCTTCTCATAGCGTCGTAGCTCGGAAGGCAACGATTATGTTTCCCTGATCTATTTAAAATTGCACGTCGCCGAATAAATCGATAAATACAATAACATTTAATTTTGAAAGTCCTTCCCATAGCATCGTTGCTCGGATGGCACGACGGCGGTAGATGTGAAAAATCACGATTGAGGAATTGATAAGTCCTTCTCATAGCTTCGTAGCTCAGAAGGCAACGATTATGTTTCCCTGATCTATTTAAAATTGCACGTCGCCGAATAAATCGATAAATACTATAACACTTAATTTTGAAAGTCCTTCCCATAGCATCGTTGCTCGGATGGCACGCCGGCGGTAAGATGTGAAAAGTCCTTCTTATAGCGTCGTAGCTCGGAAGGCAACGATTATGTTTCACTTTCTGGTCATATCATCTACCAAGATGAATCCTGACCTTCCCTTTCCTTCCCCTACTAACACAATTTCCCCACTTCCCGTGATGCTTGAAGGAGATGCTGTGGATTCAACGGTCTCATGCGGTGTCAACAGGTATAGAGCGACAAACTCTGTGTCTGATGAGTCTGCAACTTCAACTATCGGACTAACATTCCTACCTTTGTTGAACTGCATCTCCTTGGGGGGCGCCGGTATTGACTTGAAGCAGAGATCTTCAGGGGTTATACAGTGAGGATGATTAGCTCCCACTAATCATCTGTTGGTTCATTGTGTAACTTCAGCTGATCCGTCAATAACGGAGTAGCAGCTCATTGGCAGTCAACCATGCTCATGCTCATGCTCATGCTCATGCTCAATACTGTTTTTTTAATCAAAATATTGGGCGCAAAAATTTTTTAACTTCATTTTTCGATGCAAAATCAAAATTGCAATCAAAAAGTACTATAGTTAAATTTTGATAAAGTGCACCGTTTTCAAGTCAAGGCCATTTTCAGGTAACTTTTTTAGAATAGTCGCAGTTTTTCTTTTTTTTAAATAGTGCACATGTTTGCCCACATTTGAAAAAAATATTTTTGAAAAGCTGAGAAAATTCTCTATATTTTGCTTTTATGAACTTTGTTGATACGACCCTCAGTTGCTGGGATATTGCCATGCAAAGTTTTAAAAACATGAAAATTGATGTTTTCTAAGTCTCATCCAAACAACCCACCATTTTCTAACGTCGATATCTCGGCAACAAATGTTCCGATTTACAATGTTAAAATTTGAAACATTCGTAAAATTTTCCGATCTCTTCGAAAACAATATTTTCAAAAAATTTAGATCAATACTAACATTTCAAAAGGGCCAAATATTCAATATTACGCCCTTTCAAAATGTTAGTCTTGGTTTAAAAAAATTGAAGATATTTTTTTCGAAAAGATCGGAAAATTTTACGAATGTTTCCTATTTTAACATTGTAAATCGGACCATTAGTTGCCGAGATATCAGCATTAGAAAACGGTGGGTTGTTTGGGTGAGACTTAGAAAACATCAATTTTCATGTTTTTAAACCTTTATCGGTAAACCTCGTTGGATAAATGTACGACTCGTGCTGGAAAAATCTTCTTTTTGCAACTTGTTGCATAAACTACCGGGACTGTGGTGTAGGGGTAAGCGTGGTTGCCTCTCACCCAGTCGGCTTGGGTTCGATCCTAGACGGTCCCGGTGGCATTTTTCAAGACAAGATTTGTCTGACCACGCCTTCCGTCGGATGGGGAAGTAAATGTTAGTCCCGATCGAACCTCTAGAGGTTAGGTCTTTAGCTCAGTCCAGGTGTAGGAGTCGTCACCCTGGGTCCTGCCTCGGTGGAGTCGCTGGTAGGCAGTTGGACTAACAATCCAAAGGTCGTCAGTTCGAATCCCGGGGTGGATGGAAGCTTAGGTGTAAAAAGAGGTTTGCAATTGCCTCAACAATCATGCCTACGGACACCTAGTTTCGAGTAGGAATCTCGCAATCGAGAACGCAAAGGAAACTCTGTGGAGCGAATAATTCGTTTTTTTTTTTTGCATAAACTACTACTTTAACATCGAAATGTTTCACCAAAAAGTTGTTTTTAGGAAATTCTAAACGATTTTCACTGTAATTTAAATGCCCGATTTTGAAATCTAAAATTGATAACATGGAGTGATCTTTCAAGGTGAAATAATTTGCTGAAGTGAAATTACAAGGGCACACTTTTTGAAAATAAAAATAACTTATTTTAAACTGAATAAAACCCTTGAATGGCTAAAACTTTACGATTGTTTGAGTTCTTATTTCTGATTTTTCAAATTAGGGTATTCCGGTATTTAGGGTATCAGTGTAAAAATCATAAAACATATTTTTTTACGAAAATATTTAAGGGAACAACGTATAGCATTCCAAAATGCACTTCCTAGCATAAATAAGCATGTTTGGATTTGTTCAAACATATTTCATGAAAAAAGAACATAAAATATGTTTTTGGGAACAAATCCTGCTTCAAATACATTTTTTAGAGCAAAACTATTTACCAGAATTGTACTTATCATAACCTACATAACTCATAACTTTGTTGAAATTCGATCAGAAAATACTTTTAAAATATGATTTTGAATATTTACATACCATTTTCACAATGTTTAAGCCAAATAAAAAAAGGGTAGGGTAGGAAATGCAAAATAAGAACGAACGATATTTTTTCTTCTATTTGTGTATATATTTCTTTATTTATACTCTTCTACATAATTTCAGAAAATGCAGTCAAATTTAAGAAATCAACATTCAATGAATATGTCATTTCTAGTTTAATTTGCTACATTCTCTAATAAATAACACCTTATTCCACCTTCAAAATGCATTCCACCTCACTACGAATGGTTCATCCTTACAAAATACAGCTCGTATTTTTCCAGGGCAGGAAAATTTCATTATTTAGTTGGGTTTCGTAAAATATCGCAACTTTGGCTATCCATTTTCATTCCCTCTCCCCCGTGCCAGAGCCTTTCACCTTGCAGCCAAAAACTCCAACAGGCCTTTTGGCCAAATTATTGGATTCTGCTGAAGCTGGGAACAAAGTATGGAAGTGGAAAAAGATGGAGTTGCCGAACAAAAGCCATAGCTCACGATGGAGGTGAAAGTTTCCTTTCTTTCCCATTTTCTTCCTGCCTTTAATTCTGGGTTGGTATAAGGATGTCAAAAGTGACGGCGTCCCTAGATGACGTAACGGTTGACGAGAGGTTGGGAAAGTGTATTATTTTAATGGTTTCGTTTCAGCGCACGGACACGTCCTTGAGTTTTGCTCAAGAAGATCACGAAAGAGAGAGGAAAAATCTTGGAAAAATATTAAGGGGAACCGTTTCCAGTGGGTGATATCTTGCGCAAATACTTCACCCCTAATTCTTTCTGCCAATGTTATTATAACAAATAAATCACTGCCGTTCTGCTATGCATGAGCGAGATTTGGTTCGCTTTTCATCCCGGCGAATTTCCCACCCCCAGGTAGCTCAAAGAAGACGATGAGTTTTTCCTACTCCTTCTGCAACTTCTTCCGGAAGGAAGGTGGTTTTCCTGTGGACGACGGAAAATGACAAAAACGGAAAAGAAACCCTTGTTGCCATCATCGTCCGAAGAAGTCGAGCCCCAATGTCACCCAAGCCGGAAGTTGTTTGAATAATAAATTTTCAAGCCTTTTTTTCCTATACTCTATAGAACTTTGCTGGGACAAGTTTTTGTCCCACGTCAGGACCGCGCCGGAAGTGGCTACCACGTGGTGGCGCTGAGCTGACAGTGTCACACCTCTTAATGCTCTGTTTTTCCGGGGGTTGGCCCGTGAGTTTATGGAGCTAAAGACTGTCATAAATGTTAACTGGAGCAATAAATGTCGACGGCGCGCACGAAGGGCTGTAAAGTTTCGGGGAAGGTGGGGGCGGGGACGTAAATCGGGTTTTGAGTGATGTTTTGTCAAAGCTGAAATTACTGCGTAAAAGTTGACGACTCGTGAAGTAGGGCAATTTGTAATGGTTATGGGTAATTATGGGACTGAATTTATAGAGGGTATTTCCTAGAAAGATGTTTTTTTAAGTATTAGAGGCTGAAACTACAACTTTTTATTTCAAGAAATTTGGTATGAAAGTGAAAACCATCAATTCGTTCAACAGTAAACAATTTTCTTCCTTTTAGATGAATACTGGAAACATTCAGAATCAAAACAGATAGGGAAACATATCGAAAAAAAGCTTCCCATGAGTCATGACCGCCAACCATTCATTTATTTAAAACTGCAGTCTTCAATAAAACTACATTTTGTTCAAAAAACCTCATCATTTCACAAAACATACAAAACTAAATCAAATTCCACCTTAAAAGTAGCATGAAACTTCATAACCACAATAAAACGACAACAAAACCACGGAAACCATTTCCCGTCATGGTGAAAAATGTTTATATCTGGTTTTCTATCGGTACAACAAAAGGAAAAGAAATAAGAAAAATCAACCCGTTTCCCAGCATTCATACGGAAGTGGAAAAAAATGAAAAATGCCGCAACACAAAAGGCACCACCCCCGGCTGGTGGCAAAAGCATAACGATGACTGGCAGCCAGACAAATATCGATATCGAAATGATTAATACACACAGTCTTCTTCTGGTGTGCCTCCACAATCACGAAATGACCGTCTTGGCTTAAGCCGTGGAAAACCCCACCGGCCATCCCCTCCCTCGAGCAGTCTGCTCAATGGTTAACACTGCTGGTTGATGGTTTTAAGCTTAGGAACAAAATCTGAAGGCTGTGCTGTTTTAGAGAGAGATCTTAAGAGCTTGAGAGATCATCCAAATAAAATCATTCGCTTAACAAACATGTTTGTGGTCTTCATTGTAAGATCTTACTCGATTCTATTTGTCAAGGGCTTAAATGGTGTTTCGAATTTACACCATTTCTCCGAAACCGAACGATCAATTTTGTTTGCACTTACCACTCTTCCGCCAAGATTCGAACTTATGACATCTTGATTACGAGTCTGAGTGATGACTACCATCTGAATCAGACAAATCAAAATTTGTTTGATATTTTATTGAAATCCGCGGAATGCGACTGTACGGGGCAAGAATATAATTTGTTAATGAACTATGTCACCCATTTATGTTTAAGGATTAAGGTTTTCAACCAAAATGAAACATTTTTCATGATTGTTTATAGATGTGTAATCAAATAGATATTTTTGACAAGTAGTTTAAAGTTTTGAATATTTAAATTTAGGAAAACAGACATACTTAAGGATTTTTTTTTTAAATTGATGTTTTTCGCATTGACGTATTTTTTATTGTTTTAACATATTTTTTTATAAATGAATCCATTTAGAAAAAGTCGTAGTACAATTTCAAGGGACAATTCAGTGAATATCTCTACTCGATTGTAATATTATTCAACTCAAGCTGCATGCTAGGTTAATTGATTTGGCTAGTTTTAGGTATTTTTAACCTTGTTTTTCACACATGAAAATTAATAACCAAATTGCAAAAAAAATATTTTCATCAAAAAAGACACACTTAATTTTTTTCATTTTTTCGACGCAAGAACAGCATAGGGGAAATAAACCCATTTTAAGCCTGATAAGCGGTCGTGTTTGAATGATGCTGGATAATCTGGAAAGTTCCTTGAAATTTACAAAAGCCAAGTACACCAACGAGTAGTGCAACTTTTTGTTAACATTTCTGTTTATTTTCACTTTTACTAAAAGTTATTCTATTCCTTTTACAAGCATTTGAAAAAAATATTTCCAGATTGTTTTCTAATCAAACGAATGCATTGAGACACGCCCATCTCCCTATTTTCAGCTTAGTTTTTTTTACTTCCACCGCTCTTTTGGGTCTGCCTAGTGCTGCCAAAATTGATGAAATTTTAAGTGAACACTCACGAAAAGTAGCATTTATAGAGAAAATTTCCTGGCAACACTGGCTTACTCCAACAGGCGCTGCGGTGGTGTTGGTAGCCATCCTATGTTCTTTATTTGCTTTCGCTTCTCGTTCGGCTTTCTTCAGCCTTCGATTGGAATGGGTACAGTCATCCCTCATATTCGGAACAGTTTACAGATCGGCCAATGTTCGAAAAATCATAGAAAATCGATAATTGAACATAATGACTTACTTCCACCTGCATGTGAAAGCTTTCCTTGCGATCTTTCGATTGATGTATTGACCGGCTGTACATTTTTACATTTTATATCAAGTTTTCAAAGAAAAACATTGACCCTTGAAATCCACAAATTCGGAACACTTTTTTCTTGCGGATGTAAACAAACTTTGATTCTCTCCAGGAGTACATATTTTCTACAAAATAATGACTTCACACACTGGAACCAATGAAACTCAAGCTTAGTAATGTTTTATGAATGGTCTGATAACTTTTTTGTGAAAATATCTCTTAAATTCAGGTGTTCCACAATTGTGGGAGGCACAATAACATCCCACAATCATGGAACAGGCAATTTGGAGGCAGTGTTTTGCTACTCGGAATAAATTCGTCTTGAAATACATTTTTTTGTTAAAAAAAACTACTTTTACTAGTGATATAGCAAGAGAATGTCTAAATAAAGGTCCTAAAAATAGTAGGGCCGACAGAAAAGAAGCATTTAGCATGCTATTGACAAATGATCACAAAAGTGTTCCGAATTTGTGGGTGTTCCGAATATGTGGGATGACTGTAGTCAAAATTCAAACGTCAAAAGACTTGGCGCGTTTGTTTTTTGATGGCGCTTGCTAATTATTTACTTGTTTTGAGATTATTTTTCAAGTGAGTGACCAACTAATGTGCAAAAAACATGCTGCCGGAAGTTGGGGGCAGTTTTGTATCGAAAGCGCCTTGAAAATGTAAGCGAAAGTGAAAAGTTGATTTTGGCGACATTCATTAAGCGTTTGAGGGTTTCTCGCGTGTGTCACTGAAGTGGAACTTTTTAATTATAACATTTCATCCCTAACAGACTATCTTATCGCACGTCGATTTTGGACCAAATTGAGCTAACACCGCCATTTTGTGCAGCTCGTATTGCTTCACCTTTTGACCTTCACAGATCCTCAACATACAGTATGGCCCATAAAAAAATGCGACATTGTTATTTGGTGAATCACTCAAGATGATAACCCAAATGGCATTTTCCTCTAAAATGACTGATTCTATCAATTTCTATCTTTTTCGATTGGGCGTATTTAAGAGGGACTTCTAACGATGCTTTGGACACAGGGTTGGATGTTTTAACATGTTTCGTTTTGAAGATATAAGGTATGAAATTTAGGTAAATACTGTATAAATACTGTATAATTTAAATACTGACCTGAGATATTCAATAAAAACCGTAAAAACACCGTGCATTGCTGTCGTTTTTCATATGAAAAAGGTTTCAATCTGGTCGTGCTATCTTGGCACAAACTGAAAATTGCTGTAAGTGTAACAACTGGCCAAAGGAATTTCATTATAAATTGCTTTGGAATTTTATTAGATACGTGCAATTTCGTTTAACTTAGTTCTTTTAAAGAAAGAAGACTTGAAACTTGCCCCGCGGATCGTTAGAGTTGGAGCGTCTTGCACGATTGCGTTGTTTCTGGTTATCGTTAGCTCGCTTGACATAACTAATCCTAGTCCGGTTTTCCACTAATTCAGTGCATTTGTTCCCTGAATTTCAAAATTCACTTCCAATATATAACAGCATAGTATAACAAGAGCAGCAACTTGAAAATAAAAGAAAGAGAGGATAAGTTCTGTTCAAATTGTGATATGATTACTCGTTAGAATATCAACCTGTGTGGAAACAACAATCTAGATCAGTAGCTTTGTCTCGAAAAAATAACGGCCAGTATGCGGTAGTTAACACATCTTGAGACGCTCGTCCGAAACATCCGGAAACACGAAAATGTCGGATTTTTGTGTAGATTTGCGAAGGAATGATTCAATGCAATCTACAACCACTTTGTTGGTGATTTTTCCAAGCCGTACGAGGATCTTTATACGGTTAACCGGATCAAGACCGCAATTAACGTACCTGACGATGATATCTTTCTTCAAGGTAGAGCCCATGCTTTTCAGCGTAGCTATCATCAATCTCGGTAAAAGCTTGACATCCAATTACGTTTTTCATTTTACTGGTTCCCAAAACTTGCCGCCATAGTCCCATCATCAGCCGGAATAGCGAGACATCCCGATGTTGTGAGATGTGTCGAGTTCACGGGGAGAACTTCACTTGAGGTTTTCACCATAGAGCAGTTTGCTTCCTTCAATTCGGCGTCACTACGGGATTATAACGGACTGAACCAGTCGGCGAAAATGGATGCATCCATCCAGCCTGAGTTGGTCCGATTTAAAAGATGGGCCGCCAAATGTCCAGGCGCCGTACAAGTTGATGAGGTAGGGGGGAAGCAGCACACCACTTTCCGATTCATCGTAGTTGATCTTCAGGTGATCCGGGATTCCCCCCGAAGTCAACTCATACTCGACAAAGAAGTTGATGGTAGTCGGGGAAACGCGAACCCGCTTGATGTTCTGGCACAGCCGGGGGATCCGAAGCAGCTCCACGCCAGTTAAATAATCCCCTTCTCTTTTGCACTGACGTTTCTGCAGCATCCTGTGTCAGTCAAATTCCTCCTGTCAAACGAGCGCATGCGTGACATCTGGTGGTCGTTCCGACAGATACATTTTTCCTTGCGCATTTTTGTACGGTCAAAAAATTCTAACCAAGCAAATCTTAACTTTCTTAATACCTTAAATAACCTTAATTCAAACGACGAAATAAACAAAATCCAAAATCTGCTGGGACGATTTGGCGGAAAAAGCAAATCAAATTTCTCGTGTCAATTTCCCATGGTTCTGATCAAGTATTTTTAATTTTTTTTAAAGATTCTAAACAAGGAATTCAAATAAATTTTCAACAAAATACCAAAATAAATGTTCGCACATTCTCAAATCATCTAACCCACACTGTCCGGAACGTGTGCCAATGTGGCAGGATTAGGCCCACAAATCCTGCGGAATCTTGGATCACGGGTCTGCTTGAAGCATGTCCTGTCCTGTCGCACCAACCAACCCCCGCCCAAGAAGGAGGCAGATTTGGTGGTGAGGTTGTTAGGCCTTCCAGGTGCTTTCTGCTTTTTTTTTCTGCTCATCGGCACCTTCTTCAGAAGTCGTCAGTCAGTCAATTTTCAGAGGAGCCGGGGAGGAGTTGAGGCATTCGATGAGGCAGAAAGTCGTATAAGCCACACGACATAAAGACCGATAAAGCCCAATAAAGTGAATCTGTTGGGCCTTTTTTCTCTGCGCCTTCGTCCTTTTTTCCGAATCCTCCCCGTTGTCATGATTTTTCTTTTTTCTTCCTCAAAGCCTCATTGTCAACCAGTGGGGTGTTAATTTTTCGATTTTCTCGTCGTATTTTGTCTTGCCCTGAAGCTTTATCGTGTGGAGGGAATGGGTTTGAGGGTAGGACTGTCTGGTTGGCTTTTTCTCCCGTTGCGTCTTCATCATTTTCACATACAGACACATCCCCCCACCACCGTGCGCATGGAATTTTCTTAAGGGGCTTTTTCAATTTTGGTTCAGATCAATTGTTACGGATTTACCACTTACTGGCTGCTGCTGCACCGCATGCTGGCTGGCTGGCTGGATGGGATTTTTATTTGATGATAACGACAACCGAAAAGAACGATCAAATAAAACTGCCATTTGTCTCGGTCGATTGTCAACGGCAGCAGATGAAGTGTGAGTGGGGAATTATTTCGTAGAACGGTTGTGATTTATGGCAAAAGGATCAGCGCAGCGCTGGTTACTTTATTGGGATTTTTTGGAGGTTTTGAGAACATGTTGTTTTGTACTTCATGATGTCGAGTGAATTGAATCATGCAGTAAGCTGTACCAGAGTTTTACTTTCAAATCCTCGTCATTATCGTACATCTAACATCTATCAGTTCACTTAGTTTTAACAGAAGTAATAAGATTTATTTTCTGTTTCCAAAATATTTGAAAATATGAATTCATATTTTTGCTACAGACATTTTATTATCTTCAAAACTACGGGAGCTATCGTTATGAATTATTTATTCATTCCCTAAATTTGTTGTCAGTAACTTTGAAGACAGTTTGACTTTTTTTTTACAATCAGATTCTTGCAGGATTGGCTCCGTAAGTTTGTCAAATTTTGGTATAAGAAGACAACAACTTCCTTGGTTGCCGTTCATTGTTAATGACAATGTTTTTTTTAAATATGGTTTTTTGCCTTCCTCTCTTTACTGAGGAAAGGCTATAAAATCACTCGAAAAACGAACTTTTTAGTTAGACCTCCTAGACCTACCTTCATTTGTACATATCGACTCAGAATCACCAGCTGAGCAAATGTCTGTGTGTTTGGCTGTATGTAGACATGTGTACCAAATCAATGTCACTGGAATATCTTGTCACAGGCTCAACCGATTTTGGCCGGAATGGTTTTAATCGGTCCGTCTTAACGTTCCCTAAGTTGCTATTTAAATTCATGCGGTTTTATCATGTATTCAAAAAGTTATGTTAAAAAAACTGTTTCATATTAAATTAAAATTATGGTAAAAAGGGTGGTTTTTTCATGAAACCCTCACATGTTATATATTTTTAGAAAGCATATGAGGAGACCTTTCTTGTGGATTAAGAATTTTCAAGATCTGAATTACCTATATAAAATTACAAGCAGTTTAAAAAATGGTCTGAATTTACATAACCTCAAATGGTCCCGTCTGATCGCCACGAAAAATCCTTGTATAGGGATGCCATTTTCCTCAAAGGCCGTGTCTGTATAATCTTGACAAAAAGTCTGTAGGAAGTCTTTTTTTTTTACTCGTCACTTATTTTTATTAGGACCTCTTAGGTGCTGCGATCACTTTAGGGGAATTCCATAAACCATGTGGACACTTTAGGGGATTTTAATCACTATATAAATGAGAGGAAGGCACCAACCACCTAAAGGTGGATTAAGTATCGTTTTTTTATTGATGAATAAATGTTTTTTTTTTTTTTAATATTTGATTTTTCTCGACAGTTTATAAAACTCATAACTCGACCGAAAAGTCGTGAGAATCCAAGCTAGACATTCGTGTCTACTCTAACTTATTGGAAAAGTAAAGATCATAGAATTTTGGACCTTTTTCGGATCTTTTTAAGATCTCTACAAAATCAGCCCATTGGTCGGAAATTGCTTTTTTTATTTATTTGGATTCAATTTTTTAAGGTTTCTTTTTGAACAATGATAGATTTTTTATAGCTGGTTCGTTCTTACAAGTCTTTATACAATTTTGGCAGATTTTCATTTGGGTGATAAGAACAATTGAAAATTATATTTTTTTTCAATGATTCGTGTTTTTATCTAATCTTTAAAATATGCTCTTTAAAAATTCAAAAAGTAAATTAAAGCATGCAATCGAAACGCATAACTTTTGTTTTTGATAAAGCGTACCGATTTCATGTTATAGCTACTTTAAGGGTTATTAGTTAACATTATTTGTTTTTTCATTGATTTTATTTTTTTACCGAACTTGTATTTTTTCAATAACTGAAAAAATATTACATTTTAACTCTTATGAATTTGAGAGTCAGACAAAATGTTGCCAACTTTTAAACCAATTTCCCGGGAATTTCTGATTAATATTTTGCTACAAAATTGTATAGGACAGCGACTTTAATGGTCAAAATAAGTCTGAAGATCAATTGACACCTTGACTGCCCCTGATCGCATAAATGTCCCATATGAATTTTCATCGATTTCGAGTTATTGATGCAGTTTGGTTCAAAATCGTGTGCTCTTTCAAAAGAGCCTATAACATCCAGTACTTTGTTCTAAAAATCAGGAGGAAATCCAGTTTTTTCGCGAAAATTTAACACGTAGCCTTATGAATCGGACAAACTTCAAATGCGTTTTTCTCATCTTGCTGTTTTTGCATATGGGACATTTATGCGAACATGCGACTGCATGTAAAAAATCATACAACTATAAGAAAATTTATATTTTTTCTGATTTCATAATTTCAAATCGTACGATAAATTAAAAAAAATATCTCAGGTATTTTTTGATGAGAAGTACAAGTTATTTGAAAGTGAGTAAAATGAATCCATACTCCACAATCATAAACTTTATTTTTGAAATTCCGTCGTGAAACTACTCACTTTTCCTGTCATTCTTGAACGACGAAATAGCCTACTTTTCTGTACCAAAAATAACAGAATCGAATAGCAACACTTTTCAAAATTAATGCTGATAAGTTCTACTTTTCAGCACTCAAATGGGTGCTGAAAAGTTGAACTTTTCAGCACTTGTTTCGAAAAGTAACACTTTTCAACATTTTTTTGATTTAAACGATTTCTTGACAAAATACATGAAAATTTGACTTAAAATTTCACTAAGTGTGTGTTTTTTTTAGAATTGCAAAAAATGTTGTATGGAACTCGTTGCAAAACTTGATTTTTCTTTTTGCAACTTGTTGCATAAACTACTATTTTAACATGTCTCCGTGATCTGATCAGTTTGAGAGAGTGTGTTTTGGCACAAAATGTTAAAATGAAAAATAAAAAAAAAACAAGCAGAAATTATATTTTTCATGACAAATTACTTTTCTAAAACAAATTTTACTGGATTCAGCCCTTGAAAAAAAAATGGCTTTTTAGTTTTTCTTAAAATTTTTCTTCTCGTGTTTGTTTTACTTAAAACAGCTCAATGTTTTCAAAATTTCAAGTTTTTAAAAATTATTTTATGTTTTATGGGCACCTCTCCAACAACACAAAGTAGTTTTTTAATGATTTGTTTATGGTTTTTTAATGTCACATGATTTTCAGGTTTATAAATGACTTCGGTTGAAACTTTTCCACAGCACATAAACATGATTTAAATTTTACGATAAATTAACAACATTTCACAATCAGTCTTCCATGTTTTTCAATTTAACCCTCTTACACCCATTTTTGTACCAGTGCTCCATAATTCTTTTATTTCAAATGGTAATGTCTTTAAAACTAGGTATTAAACGAATTGAAGTAATTCTTCATGCACAAACCTATTTGAAATATTTAACGATACCTGTTCGATTTCATCTCATTTGATCATGGTAAACAAAAACGAAAAAAAAATCTCAACTTTA
This sequence comes from Culex pipiens pallens, assembly GCF_016801865.2. Taxonomy (NCBI): domain Eukaryota; kingdom Metazoa; phylum Arthropoda; class Insecta; order Diptera; family Culicidae; genus Culex; species Culex pipiens. The sequence goes on along the minus strand of NC_068939.1, from coordinate 62,855,117 downwards.
CTTTGGCGGTATGAATTATTAATATTCTTTTTAATCAAACAACATCAATTATTCTTAAAAAGCTTACCAAAATGGAATAGTTAATTTCTATTAGGCAGGATCTATTTCCAGTTGCTTCAGAAATAAATCTTGATATCAACATTTCTGATCATCTGGTTAATTCTATATGCACTAAGCATTAAATTTATTTGAACAAGCATTTTCAAAAAATGGTTCCAAAAGTTAAGAAAATGGAAACGGGAAGTATTTTTTGGAAATTGGACGCTCTACAAGAATGTGACTGCCAAAATATTACTAAATTGCAAAGAATTCATTTTACTTAAAAAATCAAAATTTATAAAGGCCTATATGTAAAACTAAACGTTAGGCCAACTTCAACTTCAAACTTCTCCAGTCTCACTCTATCCGAGAAAGGTAAAGGTGGTTCAAAGTTTGAAATTTAATATCCAGAAATGAACATTTCTAGAGTTTTTTTGATCAGGTCCTATAAACATATGAAAGACAATAGTTTATTGGTCCTTTTGAAAAAAAAAACTCTGGATTTGTAAAGTTTGGATTAAAAAAAAATGGATGTATTCTGATGCTTAGTTTACACTCGATTATACAAATTTAATCAATGAGTATTTTGTTGCACCCTGATTTTTCGGAGAAATTTTTGGGGAACAAAAACTTGAAATAAAATTAAAAAAAATTCTTAGTTAAAAAAAACAAGCTTTTGACGAAATTTTATGTTAGCGCGAAAAAGAAAATTTTGCTTTAATGTACAATAAAATTTTATTACACGCTAAACATGATCATCAATGCATGAAAGGGCACTTTAAATTGTTTTTAGGTTTTGATTTAAAATATTTTTTTTGTTTGTTTTTCGATAAAAACAGGTCTTTCCAAAGAAAGCAAATCAATAACAATATCAATTGACCATCTAAATCTGTTAGCTCAACCATTGACCAACCATAAATTGCTCTCCGTGTAGCATAACAACTCTCAAGATTCTGTTCTTCCGCAACGACGCAGCTCAAGTCTCACCATAGAAACGGAATCCCATCTCAGGAAAATAACATCTACCTCTCTTATAATCGCCGGACAATCACCAGAACAAGCCTGCACATAAATCCGATCTAATAAAATCAGTGTCCGCAATTGTCCATCCGTTCCGCAAACAACTCGGCGGCCATGGCACGTGCAACGGGCGAGGACCCCCGGTCGGTACGATCTTCCGGCTGACTAGCTATTTCCACGTGGATGGTTTATTGGGCATCGTCGCTTTATTGGCCATCCCAACACTAATTGATGGTTACATCATAACTTCATTGGAGCAAATCGAGCCACTCTCCTCTGGCTGCTGAGAGGAGGATGCTTACTGGATGGGCACGTGTACACCGAAAACATTGCTGGAATTGCTGGGTAATAAAAGAATAATAGAAACCATAATCGTAATCATAATATCCGGTACATGGTCAATGGGGTTCGAGGGGTTGTGGTACACGAAAGTGATATTGGTTTAATAATTGATTGCATTTTCTATGGAATTAGATTTTCCACACTAAAAAGAATACCAACGTCTACAATGTGTAAGGGTATTCATTGTTGGTTTAATTGTAGATATTCATGAAGGCTCAAATCGCATTTCTACTATGAATATAAATTTAGCTAGATTTCCACAAAGATCAACTAGTTTTAAAGTCTCCGAGGTCGTCCAATCAAATAAGCCAGATTTTTCAGAAAACATTAAACCAAACAGAAAAAACCCAAACGAAATTAGTTTGAGGTTAAGGTCCACTTTTTCACCTGGACCTTGTCCTAATCCTAGTCGCAGCTGTCCCTCAACCGCCTCAACGTGGTGTGTACATCGTACCGAAAAGCGCTCTCACCTGCAAAAGAACAAAAGGAGAGAAAATAAATTTGTTAGTACAATATTTTCACACCAAACACCGAATGTGCAAACAGGGAAATCTATCGGAGAGAAGTTGGTCCGGAATACGGTCGGAAAAGTCTAGGGGCCAACTGGCCAACATGGCATAATCCTAAAACTCCACCCGGAGCACATCACAGGTGAAAGTGTACTGTATCCTCACCCGGGGCGCGCATTCGTCAAGGTAAGAGGTAGAGCTTCAAAGGGAAATTTTGGAAAATTCCTTTCTCGGAAGCGGCGCGGTACAAGGGTGGTGGGCGGGAAAATTCTATCTAAAGCTGAAGTGTTATTTGCCCTCATTCACTCAGATTAACACATCTTAGCCCCGGACAGGTGGGGCTTTTCCTTACCGGCCCCTTACCCCTAGGGGACACAATCCCTCATTTGTTTGAAATTCTTTCGTGTGTTTTGAGGATGTTTGGGGATAATAGGAAGGGTTTGGACATGATCTTGAACGTCTTTAAATTTGCACAACCCGGGCAGAAAGTTACATCTTCCTGCAAACTTGTCATGTTCGCAAAAACACAAACATGTCAAGTACCTGTTAACTTCCAGTTAAGAGTTAATCAAACATAAACGCGAACATAATTTACTCTACGCATATCAAAAAATTATCAACTTAAGTTCGTGTTGGAAACTTCAAATTATCATGCTATGGTGCGGAAAAATATCATCCATAAACATAAAATTATCCCGACCAGTTCATTTTTTTCCTGGAAAAATATGGGGCGAAAAATATCATACAAAAACATAAAAGTATCATAACAAGTTGTGATGTTTCCAGATATTTTTTTTCTGTAATAATTTTGTTGCTTTAGAAAGCGTAATACACAGTAAGAAGATATAAGTTTCATATAGACTGTTTTTCAATTGTATTTTAATAAAACAATATAATGTGATGTGATTTTCTAGTAAAATTTATTTTCATTAAATAAGCCTGAAATTAAAAAACTATAGCAAACAATCTGCTGCAAGACTAAACATAATGACAATCTTAATTTTTTTTTAAATATTTGTATACAGTCATCCCTCATATTAGGAACAGTTTACAGATCGACCAATATTCAAAAAATCATAGAAAATCGATAATTGAACATAATGATTCGCTTTTACCTTCATTTGACAGCTGTTTTTGCGATCTTTCGAATGCTGTATCGAACAACTGCAAATTTTATCGTTTTATATCAAGTTTTTGAAGAAAAACTTCGACCCTTGAAATCTACAAATTCGGAACACTTTTTTCTAACGATGTAAACAATCTTTTTTATCGCTCCAGGGGTACATATTTTTATAAAAATAATGACTTCACATTCGGAAACCAGTAAAACTCATGCTTAGTAATGTTTTATGAATGGTCTGCTAACTTTTTTTGTGAAAATATCAGTTAAATTCAGGTGTTCCACAATTGTGGGAGGCACAATAACATCCCACAATTATGGAACAGGCAATTTGGAAGCAGCGATTTGCTGCTCTGAATAAAATAGTCTCGAAATGCAGTTTTTTTGTTTTAAAAGTACTGCTTATATTAATGAAATAGCAAAAGAATGTCCAAATAAAGGTCCTAAAAATACAGAAAAGATGCATTTGGCATGCTTTTGACAAATTATCACAAAAGTGTTCCGAATATGTGGAATGACTGTATCATTTGCCGTATAATTCGAATTAATTCAAAGTTTAGTGTGAATAAGTAAGGCTGGTAAAAATTTTATTTAAAGTTTTTGTCACTCCTCCCTTCGAAGTTTGCCCGAAAAATCAGGGGGCAACAAAAAATTACATCCAAAATTGCATACTACTAACAATATTAAAACAAATCAAACTTTTTGTAAAGCCAAGTCAAAGAAAAAGCTACGAAAATCTGTACAATTGAACTAAACAAATCAATAATGCACTAATTTATTTGCATTGGCCGCTGAAAATTTTCCTGAAATTCTAGCAAACCTATTTGAAAGTGTAGAAATTTGTAAATATTGTCAAGGCGGAAGCGTTACAACTGGGCAACGTGGCTCGGTCTTATACAAACATTTAAATTTATAAAATTCCCAAACAAAAAAAAATAAACAAAAATATGGTCTTTAAAGGAAAGAATCAAAAAAATATATGCAATCCTTATCAATAAATAATTTATTTTCAGAATTTTATATCAATCTGTCAAAAGTCAATAATGTGTATTCAAAATCAGCATAAATAACAAAATGAAAAACTGAACTTTGCTAAACAAACATTGAAATGTTTGAAAGAATTTCTAAACTGAAGTGATAGGTTCACTTTGAAATAATAATTCTCGTACATACCTTGTTAATCCTCATCCAATCCATCCAGAGAGCATATGATTGCAGCACAATCCATTTTTGCAGCTGATTGGTCAAAGTAAACAAAATTCTAGAAGCCGAATGTCCAGAAAATGCCCGTTAGTAGATCTGTAAGAGAAAATAAAACACAAAGCATCAATTCTCAAACAAAATTTATGGAATAATTAAAAATTCAATAGTAAACAAAGAAAAAGAAAACAAGCAATACTTATATGAGTTTTAAAAATCGTCGAAAAATATTTGTCGGTTGACTAGTAGAACCAACATATGTAGCCACTTCAGGTGGACTCATCTTCCTCCGTGAAACTGCTTGCGAGCCACACAATTTAATCATCTCCTCCGGAATCACAAGAGGAAGGTTCAGAAACGTAAACAATCACACGCACACTCGCGAAAACACACGGACCAAATACGGTTCCTCCACAAATCGCGATTCTGATGACACGACGACAAAAACCAAAACAAATCGAAACTGCTGTTTTCCTCCACCGAGAACTGTCAAATTCGCCAAAATCATTCCGACGTTGATCCGCGTCTTGATAGCATCTGCTGGAGGAGGAGGAGGATGACCAGCGACATGCAGGCAGGAGGATTTCGATTCTGCGAACTGCGGCTTTGTCATGCACGCGCTAACGTAACTTTTTCTTCTCCAACGAGCCACCAAAACATCAACTTTCACATAAATAACAACATTTCGCTAATCTCACATAAAATGACACCAACGAACGCACATTCCCACGGCCAAAATACGCACTTACAACCCGCGGCGATTCGTGGACTGTTGTTAATCAGTGGAAAACTACTGCACCAAAAACGTAAACAAACCCTTGTCCCTTGTCCTGGCGAATCCGCCAAAATCCTTTCCACGTTAATCCACAGCAGCATCTTGGGCAAGGGAATTACTTTTCTGGTGCAGCGGCTTGGAAACTTTCCTTGCACCCGTCAACACGGAGCGAAACTTTTTCTTCGCCCCCCAGCCACAATAACACAAACAATCACTTAAACACAACATATCACGGCTCCCGAACGCCACGGAACGGACGAACACACACTCCCTCGGCCACAGAACGTACTCACAACCCGCGGCGATTCGCGGACTACAATTTATCCGTGGAAAACTACTGCGCGAAAACGTAAACAAACCAGCCCGCCACGAACGCAAAAGCTGTCTGTCTGCCGATTGCCGATTCCTGTCACGACATGCCGCGCGCGTTGCGTGCGAGCATGAACGAAAGAAGAGAGAAAAGAGAGAGTGAGCGAGCGCGTGGGCTCATTTTTGCGTTTTGCGATGAAATTTTATATGCGGTAAAATACTTTTTAATGTGATTAGTTTAACTAGTGTATTTAAAGTAAATTAAAGTGGAAAAAAAAGTCAATAAAAATGTCCATTAACAAAACTGCCATTTTAGCTAAGTCCGGCTTGAAAAAAAATTAACCTTGTAAATCATCTCATAATCCCGGGTTTTCAAAAATATTCTAAGTGTAGGAAAAGTGAAATTTTGTCGAGGAGTGAAAATTTTGCTAAGTCCAACAAAAACAAGATAAAACTAGAAAATATCATCTCATGATAAAGAGGTCGAAATTTTTTCTAAGTCCCAAAATAATTTGGCTTTCGAAATTCTGCTAAGTCCAGTGAAAACATGATAAAACAAAATAATATCATCTCATGATAAAGAGGTCAATTTTTTTTTTCTAAATCCCAAAATAATTCGGCTTTCGATTTTTTTCTAAGTCCGGTAATATCATGAGAAAATGGAAATTTATCAACTGATGATTAAAGGTCTACAAACATAGAAAGGAACATAGATTTCGGCGCGCATTTTAAGAGTTTTTGGAACAAATATCAAACATGCCATGATATCAAAAACAACTCAAGTTATTTTTTTGTTCGTCCCATGATGCGACTTTCTGCCCGGGAATTTATGCAATGAACATATTGAGCTTTAATTTCTTTCTATCAAATTATTTGCTCTACAGCATTGCCTTGGCGTTCTCGATTGCGAGATTCCAACTCGAAACTAAGTGTCCGATAGCTTGATTGTTGAGGCAATTGCAAACTTCTTTTAACACCTCAGCTTCCATCCACCCCGGGATTTGAACTGACGACCTTTGGATTGTTAGTCCAACTGCCAACAAGCGACTCCACCGAGGCAGGACCTAGAGAGACGACTCCTGCACCTGGACTGAACTAACGACCTAACCTCTTGGTTAGACCGGGACCAACATTTACTTCCCTGTCCGACGGAAGGCGTGGTCAGACAAATCTCGTCTCGAAAAATGCAACCGGGACCTTCTGGGATCGAACCCAGGCCGACTGGGTGAGAGGCAACTACGCTTACCCCTAAAACACGAGTTTCGGTTTAGCAGTTTAAACCATGTTTTTGCACAGTATTTTGAAATATTTGAGTGCAAGAAGAGATACAGAACGATTCAGTCGCCAGCCAGCGACAAGTTAAGGCGTGTTTTGCTCGTGTTGTCATCTCGCGTGCTTGGAAGTTTTTGACAGATTGAGGTGGAGGAATCCTCCGAGAAAGAAGATTTTCGTCCCGTCCGCGGGAATCGGAAGCGGAAGAAGTCCAGCGAGGTCACTGGAATCGGCATCGAATTAGAAAAAGTTGAGAAGACCCTGCTCAACAACAACAAGTTCAGCCCGCTAGCGGATAACAAAAACAACAACAATGCCAGCCCAGCAGGAGGAGGGGACGCCCCGGCGGTTCCACCACCCGGCCAGTCGGCAGGTAAACAAAAGCAACCACCTTTGGTGGTGAAGAACACCACGGATTTTTACAAGCTCATGGCGATAGTGGAAAGTTTTAAACTTGGTTTCAAACCGATTTACAAACTAACCCGATTTGGAACCAAGGTGACCTGCTTCTCTGTCAAAGATTTTGACAAGTTGCAAGAGCTACTCAAGAAGAAGAAAGTGGAATTCTACACCCACGATCGGCAGAGCGAACGAAATCATCGGGTAGTTCTTCGTGGTTTTTCTGATGAACTGAAACCGGACGAGGTCAAGTACCTTCTGAAGAGGGATCTCAAGCTGGACGCGCTGGAGGTGCATATCATCAAGCGGAAGGAAAAGTCCATCGTGGACGAAACTCCGTACATTGTGGTCTTCCCCAAGGGATACACCAATCTGAAGAAGCTCTCTGCAATGAAAGTTGTGGCAAGCACTATCATCCGGTGGGAGGCCTACCGAAACAAGCGGCCGAACGTGACTCAGTGCAGGAACTGCTTGCAGCTGGGTCATGGAACCAGGAACTGTCACCTGAAAGGGAGGTGCAACAACTGAAGCCGAGCCGAAGCGGTGTGCCAACTGCTCTGGAGCCCACGAAGCCACGGACCGCAGCTGCCCTAAGCGTGCGGACTTCATCCGGTGGCGCCAGCAGGCGTCGAAACCGAAACCGCCGGCAAGGAAGGTGGAGAAGCAGAGTCCAGCAGTTCCGGCGTTCACGCCGGCGGAGTTCCCTCCGTTGGAACATCGAAGGATCGCCCTCGCCCCGCAGGAAAAAGCCAAGGAAGCAGTGGCTCTCGAGACGGTGGAGCCACGAAGGAGGAAGCCGGGGAGGTGCTCTACAGTTCAACTGAGCTGTGGGGCATTTTCTCCGAGTACATCGGCAGGTTCAAGACCTGTAAGACCCGCTTGGATCAAGTAACCCTGGTCAGTTACATGATCTCCAAGTATGGAGTTTAAGGAGTTGTTTTTTTTGTTATGTATTAGTTATTTAACGATCCTCGGTCCCAACCTGGTCACAGCACCTAAAAGGACCTAATAAAAATAAGTTATGAATAAAAAAAAAAAGAGATACAGAACAACAAAATTACAGTATCGATTTCTTAATTTAAAGCATTTTAGTTCTCTAAAACGGCTGTTTCTTTTCAGTTTGTTCACCTGTTCGCCCCAGTTGACTGAAAAAAAATCTGGTAATCTTTTTAAAATTTATCGAAATTTACTTGTTGACCTCTACAGGCCTTTCACAAAAAAAGATAATTTTCAAAACTAGCCTATTTTTTCAGAAGAATCTTCTCGCCACCATCCGAACAGACGGTAATAACTAAATTTATGCCATTTCAAAAACAAATACTGTTAAAATAACAGAAAGTGTTATGAAATCTTCTTGAATAATCCATTTTTGCATAAGAGTTCAATAACAGTTTATGTTATCATAACAAAATTTGTTATGGGTCTGATATTGATTGAAAGCCATAACAACTTTGGAATAACATGTTTTTTTTATGGAAGAATACCGCCAACTGTTATTGGGATGATCGGATTAGTTGTTAAAATAACAAAAAATAATAACAAAGATTTGTTCGAAGAATAACGTAAAATGTTATTAGTCTGTTTTTACAATAACAATCCCGGGCAGAAAGTTACATCTTCCTGAAAACTTGTCATGTTCGCAAAAACACAAACATGTCAAGTACCTGTTAACTTCCAGTTAAGAGTTAATCAAACATAAACGCGAACATAATTTACTCTACGCATATCAAAAAATTATCAACTTAAGTTCGTGTTGGAAACTTCAAATTATCATGCTATGGTGCGGAAAAATATCATCCATAAACATAAAATTATCCCGACCAGTTCATTTTTTTCCTGGAAAAATATTGGGCGAAAAATATCATACAAAAACATAAACGTATCATAACAAGTTGTGATGTTTCCAGATATTTTTTTTCTGTAATAATTTGGTTGCTTTAGAAAGCGTAATACACAGTAAGAAAATATAAGTTTCATATAGACTGTTTTTCAATTGTATTTCAATAAAACAAATTAATTTAATGATATAATGTGATTTTCTAGTCAAATTTATTTTTATTAAATAATCCTAAAATTAAAAACTATAGCAAACAATCTGCTGGAAGACTAAACATAATGACAATCTAAATTTTTAAAAATATTTGTATACAGTCATCCCTCATATTCGGAACAGTTTACGGATCGGCCAGTATTCAAAAAATCGGACCAACACAACTGGTGATCTTTTCCCTTCTGGATTCGATTGCTTAGTAAAGGGAAGGTAGTGTATCGTCACAAACTGGACCTTATCACGAAACCTTAGGGAGGCGACCTATGGAATGTTAACATTAACCTTAACATGTTAACATTAGTTGAGTGAAAAACTGCCACTGAATCCGCTTTGTAAATGCCGGCCCCGATACTCTTCACGGGTGTTCCCCTCAGGAACTGGGAAAGATTTACTTTTTTACTTTAATGATTCGCTTTTACCTTCATTTGAAAGCTGTTTTTGCGATCTTTCGAATGCTGTATCGAACATCTGCAAATATCAAGTTTTTGAAGAAAAACATTGACCCTTGAAATCTACAAATTCGGAACACTTTTTTCTAACGATGTAAACAATCTTTTTTATCGCTCCAGGGGTACATATTTTTATAAAAATAATGACTTCACATTCTGAAACCAGTAAAACTCATGCTTAGTAATGTTTTATGAATGGTCTGCTAACTTTTTTTGTGAAAATATCAGTTAAATTCAGGTGTTCCACAATTGTGGGAGGCACAATAACATCCCACAATTATGGAACAGGCAATTTGGAAGCAGCGATTTGCTGCTCTGAATAAAATAGTCTCGAAATGCAGTTTTTTTGTTTTAAAAGTACTGCTTATATTAATGAAATAGCAAAAGAATGTCCAAATAAAGGTCCTAAAAATACAGAAAAGATGCATTTGGCATGCTTTTGACAAATTATCACAAAAGTGTTCCGAATATGTGGGATGACTGTATCATTTGCCGTATAATTCGAATTAATTCAAAGTTTAGTGTGAATAAGTAAGGCTGGTACACATTTTATTTAAAGTTTTTGTCACTCCTCCCTTCGAAGTTTGCCCGAAAAATCAGGGGGCAACAAAAAATTACATCCAAAATTGCATACTACTAAATCAAATCAAATCAAACTTTTTGTAAAGCCAAGTCAAAGAAAAAGCTTCGAAAATCTGTACAATTGAACTAAACAAATCAATAATGCACTAATTTATTTGCATTGGCCGCTGAAAATTTTCCTGAAATTCTAGCAAATCTATTTGAAAGTGTAGAAATTTGTAAATATTGTCAAGGCGGAAGCGTTAGAACTGGGCAACGCGGCTCGGTCTTATACAAACATTTAAATTTATAAAATTCCCAAACAAAAAAAAATAAACAAAAATATGGTCTTTAAAGGAAAGAATCTAAAAAATATATGCAATCCTTATCAATAAATAATATATTTTCAGAATTTTATATCAATCTGTCAAAAGTCAATAATGTGTATTCAAAATCAGCATAAATAACAGAATGAAAAACTGAACTTTGATAAACAAACATTGAAATGTTTGAAAGAATTTCTAAACTGAAGTGATAGGTTCACTTTGAAATAATAATTCTCGTACATACCTTGTTAATCCTCATCCAATCCATCCAGAGAGCATATGATTGTAGCACAATTAATTTTTGCAGCTGATTGGTCAAAGTAAACAAAATTCTAGAAGCCGAATGTCCAGAAAATGCCCGTTGGTAGATCTGTAAGAGAAAATAAAACACAAAGCATCAATTCTCAAACAAAATTTATGGAATAATTAAAAATTCAATAGTAAACAAAGAAAAAGAAAACAAGCAATACTTATCTGAGTTTTAAAAATCGTCGAAAAATATTTGTCGGTTGACTAGTAGAACCAACATCTGTAGCCACTTCAGGTGGACTCATCTTCCTCCGTGAAACTGCTTGCGAGCCACACAATTTAATCATCTCCTCCGGAATCACAAGAGGAAGGTTCAGAAACGTAAACAATCACACGCACACTCGCGAAAACACACGGACCAAATACGTTTCCTCCATAAATCGCGATTCTGATGACGCGACGACAAAAAACCAAAACAAATCGAAACTGCTGTTTTCCTCCACCGAGAACTGTCAAATGCGCCAAAATCATTCCGACGTTGATCCGCGTCTTGATAGCACCTGCTGGAGGAGGAGGAGGAATGATGACCAGCGACATGCAGGCAGGAGAATTTCGATTCTGCAAACTGCGGCTTTGTCATGCACCCGCTAACGTAACTTTTTCTTCTCCAACGAGCCACAAAAACATCAACTTTCACATAAATAACAACATTTCGCAACTCTCACATAAAACGACACCAACGAACGCACATTCCCACGGCCAAAATACGCACTTAAAACACGCAGCGATTCGCGGGCTGTTGTTAATCAGTGGAAAACTACTGCACCAAAAACGTAAACAAACCCTTGTTCCTTGTCCTGGCGAATCCGCCAAAATCATTTCCTCGTTAATCCACAGCAGCATCTTGGGCAAGATAATTACTTTTCTGGTGCAGCGGCTTGGCCGAAACTTTCCTTGCACCCGTCAACACGGAGCGAAACTTTTTCTTCGCCCCCCAGCCACAAAAACAAACAATCACTTAAACACAACATATCACGGCTCCCGAACGCCACGGAACGGACAAACACACACTCCCTCGGCCACAGAACGTACTCACAACCCGCGGCGATTCGCGGACTACAATTTATCCGTGGAAAACTACTGCGCGAAAACGTAAACAAACCAGCCCGCCACGAAAGCAAAAGCTGTCTGTCTGCCGATTGCCGATTCCTGTCACGACATGTCGCGCGCGTTGCGTGCGAGCAGTGAACGAAAGAAGAGAGAAAAGAGAGAGTGAGCGAGCGCGTGGGCTCATTTTTGCGCTTTGCGATGAAATTTTATATGCGGTAAAATACTTTTGAATGTGATTAGTTTAACTAGTGTATTTAAAGTAAATTAAAGTGGAAAAAAGTAAATAAAAATGTCCATTAACAAAACTGCCATTTTAGCTAAGTCCCGATTGAAAAAAATTTAACCTTGTAAATCATCTCATAATCTCGGGTTTTCAAAAATATTCTAAGTGTAGGAAAAGTGAAATTTTGTCGAGGAGTGAAAATTTTGCTAAGTCCAACAAAAACAAGATAAAACTAGAAAATATCATCTCATGATAAAGATTTCGAAATTTTTTCTAAGTCCCAAAATAATTTGGCTTTCGAAATTTTGCTAAGTCCAGTGAAAACATGATAAAACAAAATAATATCATCTCATGATAAAGATTTCGAAATTTTTTCTAAGTCCCAAAATAATTCGGCTTTCGATTTTTTTCTAAGTCCGGTAATATCATGAGAAAATGAAAATTTATCAACTGATGATAAAAGGTCTACAAACATAGAAAGGAACATAAATTTCGGCGCGCATTTTAAGAGTTTTTGGAACAAATATCAAACATGCCATGATATCAAAAACAACTCAAGTTATTTTTTTGTTCGTCCCATGATGCGACTTTCTGCCCGGGTATCCAATAACAAAAAATCATATCGAAAAATAACAAATCATGTTATAAATAACATAGAATGTTATTGGCCTAGTATTTTGAAATATCAAAAAATGTTATTCCTAAGTTATTTCCGTCTGCTCGGGCATTAACTTATTTTTTTTTTAAATTCAAGACTGAAAAGGTTAAGTCAAATTTAAAATAGTTTTGATTGAAAATCTTTAGTTCTTGTAATGCTACTGAAAAGTTAGGGGAAGGTGGGGCAAGACGACCATATGGGGTAAGAGGAACAATCGCTCGTAAGGTCGTAATTTTTACAATTTTGATTATTTCCAGTATGAGGAATTGTTGCTAGCAATGTAATTAGCTGATTGTACTATCACATAACCGCCAAAACGACGTAAACGCCACGGGGCATAAGATTGAATGAAGTTTTTTTCAAAACCTTTGTTTCCTTATAATATTTGGAAAGTACAAAATAAGGCTTAGGGTTCGTTTTAAGGCTCATTTTATCAAAATTCTATTTTTCCTAGATCAGTAGTGTCCCTACCAATGACGTATTATAAAATATGATTTATGTTTTGGTTATTTTTGTAGAGAGCTTTTAAAAAATCTTGTTTTGGTGGGGTAAGTGTACCATATGGATTTTTAGTATGGAAAAAAATACGAATTGCTGCAGCAACATATTTTATTGTGAAAAAAATACATAAAAGTTCTTAAAAACTGATAAACAATTGTTTAAAAAATTGTCCATACACGATACAATAATATCATGAAAATTTACTATTTATCATCTAAGTAATATTTTTTTTCGTAAAAACGGACAAATTTTTAGTAAAATATTATTTTTTAATCTAAAAATGAAAGAAACGTTTCAAATACATCCTAATCTGATGTATCAAAGTGATAAGAGTTCAATTGTTAGTAAATTAGCATGTTTTTTCATGCATTGTTCTTCTTGCCCCAACGGGTTGTTCGTCTTGCCCCACTAGTTTAGTAAACCGTACGAAAAATCAAAAATTTTAAAATCATTTTTTTAAACAGAATTTTTTGAAAACTTGTTCTATCAAAGTCTCAGTCAAGACCTGAAATAAGATGATTCTAAAAAAATCGACAGATTTTTTAACGTTTTTAATGGGTTATAACGAGCAGTTCCTTAGCTTGTTACACTTGCCCCACTTTCCCCTATATAAATTCCTTGATGTCCTTGGGGGATGAAATGTTTTTTCAATGTTGATGTTAAAATAGAAATTTTACATTTTCTTAAATCAGTACTTAAGATTCAAGGATTTTCACGCAAATTTACAAATTTCACGGATTTTACGCATTCCGTGAAATCGCAACAAATCGCAAACCCTACCAATAATAAACTATTGTTCTAAAGTTTTTTTTTCTTCCAAGTCGAACTTTTGAGAATGATTTTTATTTTTCAAGATTCTTAAATCTTCTTCTGACATTGTTTTGCTTTTGTATTTCCCGCAGTTTTCCAAGATCTCTAAATTGCTAAAATTACCCATTTTGAATGAATTTTGAGTATTTCCATCTAATGTAATCTAATTACATAACTTTCCTTGATCATGCTTGTTACGTGAATATAATTTGCTAGAATGTTGCCTTTCAGCCCTGAAAAAAAATATCTGTAAGAAGATACTACCAACCAAGAGCGATTCGCCCCAGCCTCCCCCGAGTAAATTGACCCGAGGCGAAAAGAGCATTAAATTATTTAAAAAAGGGTCAGACAGAGATGGAAATTGGCATATTTTAAAATTTAAACAACTATCACTGTTTGCTGCCATGAGCCCGAGGCCCCGTCGAAGATAGCTATGTCCTAGAGTCCCACATGTCATCACTTCGTTCGTTCGTACCTCTTCAGAGTGACCTGCAGCCGAAGATGGAGACAAGATACGACACGGGTGATTTTCCAGCAGCTTTCCCAGGCACACATACACACACATGAGCTGATGATTGAGGTCCTTTTCCCCCCGAGGGGTCAGGATACAGGACAGGAAGAAGGACTCGGCTTAGCTTGGTTGATATCTCACCAGGTCACCAGGTAGATACCTACTTCTGGTAGTGCTGCTGCTGGTGAGAATGATGATGATGAGACTGGAGAGAACGACGGATCGGATCCATCCAACAGGAGGACCATCGAAGGGATTTGAGAAGTGCTTCAAGAGATGGGCTTCGCCTAGCTTAGGCAAGATGGCTAAGTCGGTCGGTGAGGAGGAAAAAATGGTGGATGAATGGACAGTAAGGGTGAGAGAAGTCACCGTAGTGGATTGAAGTAAGAATCACCAGAGAAATAAATAGCCGCGTTGAAGATTCGAAAGCTGTGCTGTGTTTATTTTGGAAAATCTGTAAAATGTTGTAATTAAATAAAAAATGTTTATCATGAAGAAAACGTGATATTTTTAATTGAATTTTGAATCTATAGAGCAACACTGAAGATCTGGCATACCAAAAATCATAAATTTCATAAAATTTTGAGTATTTAATGATTTTTAACTCTCTCGAAAATCTTAAATTTCAAAAAAATCTATCATCAATTTGAATTTCAATTTATGGATTTCCAAGAAGGTTAACTCTACCAAATATTTATTATCAATTTTTAAAGAACTTGGTAGATATTAAAGTTAAAATTAATGTTTATTAACTACATAAAAATCTCCTGAATCATTTAAAACCAACTTTAATCGGTCTTTTCCAAATCAATCAAAAACGAAAAAAAAAACTTCATTTAAAGTCAAACTGAATGAAGCATAAAAGAAACAAAATTAAACTTCACCTCAGGGCAAACAAGTGTCTTTAATGCGTCCACGAAAAAAAAAACATCCGGAAAAAACCCCTCAAGAGTGGAAGAAAGGAAGGAAGCTCAAGAGTGAATTTTATCACCTGGAATGTGTCCGGTTCCAATAAAATCGCATCAAAGGGCATGAAAATGTCGACGGCGAGATATTTGCTTGATTTTCTTTGAAAGTGTGCTTTTTTCGTTCGTTTTGCCTCTTTCGGGGTGGATATTTCAAGACGTTCGTCGTCCGGAGATTGCAATCGAAGAAAGTGGGGGCCACTTTACTTGAAGGTGAACGGAAATGGAATTGAATTATGTTTTTTTCTATTTCTTTCAATATTGATTAATGAATGTGAAACAGAAGAAAAGTTGATGAATTTAAGCTCTTAAATGCAAATATGCACACAAAATACAGCTCGTTTCACTTGTTTAGCAATAGTCATTAGTGAAATTTAAACTCAAGATAAAGACAAGCTAATTACAAGTTACCATACCGAATTCCAGAGAATCTCTAAAAAAGAAGCAACCATTCTTTCCACTCAGCACAACCTCACTCGGAAAACATCGGTTTGCTTTTGCCAAAACTCATTTTCGCAAACTGAATCTTGCGGTGGAAGCAAGCACGGTCCGAAGAGTTTCCCAGCATGAGTGTCGGAAAACATCTGTACCATCCAGGGGGAGGAAAACCGTATTGCGAACCAACATCCCTCACCCATCCCCACCAGTTTGTGATCCGAAGAAAGGAATTAAAAGCACAAACTCATGGCGTTCTCATTATCTTTTGCATGTCGGATACAGCGCGACGAGGGGGTTTCTGTCAGTCCATTACCATCCCATACACACGTGCACACATACGTGCTATTTTGGAGCACACATATGTGCAGTGTTTGTGTGTGAGAATGATATCAGGAAGCTCTCCAACCGTCACTCATCTTGCCGGATACGGAACCAGGTCGAAAAGCGTGCACGGTTAAAACTGGTTCAGACTTAATTAAAGATTATTACAAACATTTTAAAAGGACTTCAATTGCATAACTACATAAATACATCATATGAGCAGTTCTCTAGGATTTCGGTCATTCGATTTTTTTTGTATTTTTTAATCCGACTGAAACTTTTTTGGTGCCTTCGGTATGCCCAAAGAAGCCATTTTGCATCATTAGTTTGTCCATATAATTTTCCATACAAATTCGGCAGCTGTCCATACAAAAATGATGTATGAAAATTCAAAAATCTGTATCTTTTGAAGGAATTTTTTGATCGATTTGGTGTCTTCGGCAAAGTTGTAGGTATGGATACGGACTACACTGGAAAAAAATAATACACGGTAAAAAAAATTCGGTGATTTTTTTATTTAACTTTTTATCACTAAAACTTGATTTACAAAAAAACACTATTTTTATTTTTTTTTATTTTTTGATATGTTTTAGAAGACATAAAATGCCAACTTTTCAGAAATTTCCAGGTTGTGCAAAAAATCACTGACCGAGTTATGAATTTTTTAATCAATACTGATTTTTTCAAAAAATCGAAATTTTGGTCGTAAAAATTTTTCAACTTCATTTTTCGATGTAAAATCAAATTTGCAATCAAAAAGTACTTTACTGAAATTTTGATAAAGTGCACCGTTTTCAAGTTATAGCCATATTTAAGTGACTTTTTTGAAAATAGTCGCTGTTTTTCATTTTTTTAAATTAGTGCACATGTTTGCCCAGTTTTGAAAAAAATATTTTTGAAAAGCTGAGAAAATTCTCTATATTTTGCTTATTTGGACTTTGTTGATACGACCTTTAGTTGCTGAGATATTGCAATGCAAAGGTTTAAAAACAGGAAAATTGATGATTTCTAAGTTTCAAAATTTCACAATTGTTTCATATATTAACATTGAAAATCGGACCATTAGTTGCTGAGATATTGACGATAGAAAATGGTGGGTTGTTTGGGTGAAACTTAGAAATCATCAATTTTCCTGTTTTTAAACCTTTGCATTGCAATATCTCAGCAACTAAAGGTCGTATCAACAAAGTCCAAATAAGCAAAATATAGAGAATTTTCTCAGCTTTTCAAAAATATTTTTTTCAAAACTGGGCAAACATGTGCACTAATTTAAAAAAATGAAAAACAGCGACTATTTTCAAAAAAGTCACTTAAATATGGCTATAACTTGAAAACGGTGCACTTTATCAAAATTTCAGTAAAGTACTTTTTGATTGCAAATTTGATTTTACATCGAAAAATGAAGTTGAAAAATTTTTACGACCAAAATTTCGATTTTTTGAAAAAATCAGTATTGATTAAAAAATTCATAACTCGGTCAGTGATTTTTTGCACAACCTGGAAATTTCTGAAAAGTTGGCATTTTATGTCTTCTAAAACATATCAAAAAATAAAAAAAAATAAAAATAGTGTTTTTTTGTAAATCAAGTTTTAGTGATAAAAAGTTAAATAAAAAAATCACCAAATTTTTTTTACCGTGTATTATTTTTTCCAGTGTAGTCCGTATCCATACCTACAACTTTGCCGAAGACACCAAATCGATCAAAAAATTCCTTCAAAAGATACAGATTTTTGAATTTTCATACATCATTTTTGTATGGACAGCTGCCGAATTTGTATGGAAAATTATATGGACAAACTAATGATGCAAAATGGCTTCTTTGGGCATACCGAAGGCACCAAAAAAGTTTCAGCCGGATTAAAAAATACAAAAATTAAAATTGAAGAAAAAAGACCGATTTCGTAGAGAATTGCTCATATGGAAAATCTTTAATCTACGCACAGATTTGTGAAATATTTACAAATCTGTTTATAATTCATTTTAACTTCAGAGTTTTCAGATTCTTTGAAAACGGAAAGGTAACAAAAAAGTAAACAAATCAATAACTTTTATTTGTGTTTTTATTTCCCTGAAAAATATTTGCAATTGAATGATATTTTTGTGAAATATATCTAATGGATCGACCATAAATCATGTGAGAAAATCTCTACAAAATCGGCCGATTTCAACTATTTTTATTATTATTTTTTATTTGACATAAACTTTGTGGGGGCCTTCCCTATGACCAAATAAGCTATTTTGCGTCATTGATTCACCCATACAAGAAATTTTCCGATCTTTTCGAAAAAAATATTTTGAAAATTTTTAAATCAAGACTAACATTTAAAAGGGCCAAACATTGATTATTACGCCCATTTAAAATGCTAGTCATGATTTAAAAAATTTCAAAATATTTTTTTCGAAAAGATCGGAAAATTTTACGAATTTTTCATGTATCAAAATAGAAAATCGAACTATTATTTGCTGAGATATGGTCATTAGAAAATGGTGGGTTGTTTTGGTGAGATTTAGAAAACTTCAATTTTCGTGTTTCTTTTTCTTAAAGCGGCATCTTAAAAAAAATATTTTGAGAAATGGTCTCTTATGGTCACTATTTTTAAAAATAGAAAATCTGCAAATATTTCGCCAAAATCAAACTTTCGGTGGCTATATCTTGAAAACGGAGCCCTTTATCAAAAAATCTGTAAAGTACTTTTCGATTGCAAATTCAATTTTGCATTAAAAAATAATGTCAAGTTTGTTTTTTTGTGAAACTTCGATTTTTTTTCCAAAGATCACTGTTTTTTCAAAAATTTATAACTCGGCGGCAGATTTTTTGACCACGTTTCTCTATGGCTCAAAAGTTGCGGATTTTTGTCCCCTAAAACATATCAAAAAATTTCGAAAATCAAAAAATACGTATTTTGGGAAATTGAGTTTTAGTGAAAATCTGCGTTTTTTTTTTCGTGTACCTGTTTTTTCTCAAAAGTCCTCAACAATACCTACAACTTTGCCGAAGACACCAAATTGATCAGAAAATTCACTCAAAAGTTACAGCTGTTTGAATATTTATAAACCATTTTTGTATGGACAGCAGCCAAAATTGTATGGAGACTTGTATGGGTGAACCAATGACACAAAATAGCTTATTTGGTCATAGGGAAGGCCCCCACAAAGTTTAAGTCAAATCAAAAAATACAAAAAATAAAAATGGTCGAAATCGGCCGGCATTCGCTCTTAGAAGCATTGGAAAGCTGAGAAAATTTCCTATAAGATACATTTGAAAATAGTGATGACAATTTTTCCCTGATAAAATTGTTCTAGAAAACACGCCGTGTGACATTTGAAAGATAACTTGTATTTTTAAACAAGTAGTTAAGTTGTGTGTTTTTTGTCAATAGAGAAAACAATTCCTGTAAAATCTGATTTGATTTTTTTTAATTAAAAAAATTGCGATTTCAAAATATTACGGTTCAACAATTCTCTTTGCAAGGGCAAAAACCGAAAAAAAGATCACCGAACGGGCTTAAATTTGTTCTGGGGGTTTCTTGTCAAAATAATACGACCTGTATTTTTTTGTTTGGTCATAAAGGTGACTGACACCGTGTTAGGGCTATCTCAAGAAAACCACTTTCGTTTTTTTGTTGGCAAAAACCACTTTATTCAAAAAATCATAAGTCCGCGCCATTTCAACCGATTTCGTTGGATGTAAATGAAAAATGATTAAATGAATAAGTTCCAAAATTTTGATAAAAGAAGCACTTTTTGATGCCCAAAAATGTTCAGGACATCGCTGAAATTTTAAAATTATCGCAGTTTTAGTAAAAAAAAAGATTTTTCTTCTCGATTTTCCAAAAATCCACTATTTTTTGCGAATAATTGTCCGATGAATCCGATAAAAATATTTTCAGACAAACCGTCAAAATGGCATTTTTTATGTTTCATTCGACCTTTTAAAATGTTTGGCTAGATTTTTCGTTCTTCAAACTATTTTATGGTTTTTTTTTAAACATGTGTTTTTTTTAAATTTCGAGCCCGATCGGAGAACTTTTTTAAATGGAATTGCTGAATTATTTATAGAAGTTTTCTTTTGTTTAAAAAAAAAAGTTTCTTAATCCACCATTAGGTGGGTGGTGCCTTCCTCACATTTACAAAGTAATAATGAAAATAAGTTTATGAAAAAATATTTACCTGATACAGACTTTTCCAGAAAACATGCAGACTCTTATTTAAAGCAACGTGGCAACCGGGCGTTTCGCATCTGGCGCGACTCTCGCACGTAAACAAAAAGACCCGGCCTTTTTAGGTTAGGCAAAAAATCACCCTTTTTTGTATCTACAAAAATCTTTTTCTTGGCATAACTTTTTAAATACTTAACTAATCAGAATAAAATTTACTAGGGTCTTACTAGGGTCTTAGGGGTCTCGTGGCGCAGGGGTAGCGGCTTCGGCTGCCGATCCCGATGATGCTATGAGACGCGGGTTCGATTCCCGCCTTATCCACTGAGCTTCTATCGGATGGTGAAGTAAAACGTCGGTCCCGGTTTCTCCTGTCTCGTCAGAGGCGCTGGAGCAGAAATCCCACGTTAGAGGAAGGCCATGCCCCGGGGGGCGTAGTGCCAATAGTTTAGTTTCGTTTTAGGGTCTTAGGGGATGCCAAAACGAACAGAATAAGGCGGATCCGGCCAAAATCGGTTCAGCCAGTTCTGAGATAATCGTGTGGAAAAAAATCATGTATACACACATCCCCACAGACATTTGTTCAGAATTTGATTATGAGCCGATAGGTATATCTAGGAGTCGTATTTAAGAAGTTCATTTTTCGAGTGATTTTATATCCTTGCCTCAGTGAGGTGAGGAAGGCAAAAATGCTTAACTTTCTGAATTTGAAAAATTTTTGTTGTTAAGATTTATGTTGTTTTTCATGACTTTATTCGTACCTGAATTTGAACCATTCCGCTTCTTTTTACTGCTTCTTTTTATTGTTATTTTTTTATATTCATGTGATGTTTTTTTCGTTACTTGTTATGTTTATCATTTTAACCGATCATAATTAATGCTGTTAATGAGTTTAGTTAGATTAAAATTTTAAAAATTAAGTGGAACACAAATTCATAATGATACCCATTTTGTAATAGTCAACTTGATTAAGATCACTAATTTTCATGATTTCGGCTGTTCATCATTATTGTTGATCATGATTCCAGTTATTTAGATATCTACGCATAATCACCAAATAAATTTCAAACCTAGAGTTTTCTCGTGCACCACCTCATTCACTCTTATCTATTCACTTTCTCGTGACAGCACGGTGACATGGTGATGATGACGCTCTGGCTGATGGTGACAGTGATAGTTTGTTGGGTGGAGGTCTACAAAGCAGCAAGTTTTAAGCCCCCTCTCTCTCTAGATGAGGTGGGGTTGCCCGGACAAGCTAAGCCAAGACGAGACAAACAGTTTACCTCTCCCGCTCGTACTCTGTGGCTCGTAATCAAAAAGTCAGAGAGCAAAACATGACAGAATAAAATGAAAACAAGCACACGAACCAGGTTGGGTAGAAGTAGTGCTAAAAGTTGGTTGGGAAAAAACGGAGAACACCTTCGTTGGTTAACATGGTTTTCCATGCTTTCTCATAATTGAAAATCTCTGTACCAGGGAGTTGTTGTTGTCGTTGTTGGGGAATTAGAAATTTGGATGGCAATACACTTTTCAAAACACTTCCCTAGTTAATAACAAAAAAAAACTATATTTTGCATTCGTCAGTGTTGCCAGTTAACTCTGAATTATTAAAAATAGCAAAAAAAACGTTTTTCATCTGTCACAAACTATTCTGGTAAAAATCAAGGCCACAGATTTGCAAAGCTTTTCGTTGCAAACAAAAAGCAAAAAAAAAATTATAAAACAATACCAATCCCTTCCGCACTGCGTTTTGCGTTCCAATTTGTGGAAAGTGTAGGAAGTGGGGGGACCACCCCATAATCCGTCAACCTGGCCGGGACTTTTGTTCACAACGACCATCGACCTGTCGTCGTTGGCTGCCATGTTAAACCAGCCCAGCAAACAATAAATCTTTATTAGACTCATTTCGAGGTCCCAAACACGAACCGCCAGCTTCCCGCCCCTGGACCACGAGGACGTTTTGTTTGAAATTCTGCCTTTTCAGGATATTTTCCTCGCACAGGTTGGTTGTGGCCAGGCTCTCTGAATAATGGCCGACCAGCGGGTCGTTGTCAGAAAACACACCGTAATACATCCTGATGGAGCGGTGAGTGTGGCACAGTGGGTTAATGTTTGAGTTTTTTTGTGAAAATCTTAAAACCATAACCATAATAAGACAAATTAAAAAAAAATTCTTTCAATTTTGACAAAAAATTTCCTCCACTTAACCCACCGTGCACCGCGTGCAGAATGGTTTCCGTATTGTGTCCCCAGAAAAAAACTGAATCACGCAAATTTGTTGCCAGTTTTTCTTTTTTGCTCCTGCAGTGAAAGCGTCTGAAAAGAAAAAACACCGGAAAATGGTCACATCCGAGAGGAGCTCCCGCCAAAAACGACTATCAGAGGGGGGTGGAAGGACAAGTGAAATAGACACAATGGCGAAAAAGTTTCTTTAAGGGTACGTAAACTCGGAACCCCACTTCCTCTTTTCCCTCCTGGTCTTAAATGTGCGACGCATTCCAACCTTGGGCCAGGGCCAGCGTAATTAAAATATATTCATGTCGTATTTTTTCCACCGAACCAAGTGAAAAGGAGTCACTTTCCCCGGGAGAAATTAAGGCAAAAAGCAGATGCTTTGTTATTTTTTTTATTAATTTTAAGATTGTTGTACTGAGAGGTGCTGTGGGCGGAGAGGGGAAAGCATGGACTAGGATTTTTATTTGACAAGGAATCTTGCAAGCAATAAGGTCTGTTTTTTTTAATTTTTTTTTTAACAAATTGTGGATTTCTGTCAACTTAACAATATTATTAACTATTTTAATCAACTTGAAGAATATATTTAGACAACATATTTAGATCTAAAGCATTATTTTTGTATTATTTTTAAAAGTTAAAAAAACTAGAGTTGTGAAAACACAATCCTGCGAAAAAAATTGAAATAAAACTCAGGTTGAAAAAACTTTGATTGAACAAAATCCAGAAATAAAAAAAAGAAATGGAATGAATGAAAAATGCGTTGAAATTATTTAATATGAATTAATATCAATCATCATTCTTATAGAGAAAATATCAAAACAAATTTTAAAGATATAATCACTGAAATTAACAATTATCATATGTTGAAAGTAACTAACATTAAAATAATGGTTGAATCAAACAAGTTAAAAATTAAAATTGATTAAAGACATTGATTCGAGTTAGAGAAATAACGTAAAAAAATAAATGCTCAAAAAATTGTTTAGAAAGCTAGAGATCCCAAATCTTTTTTGAAACTTCCAATTGCAAATTATTGAAATCAAAATCTAATTTGATTTTCCGCTACCGTGACAATCGAATTATTTGTCAAAGTCAATCAAAACAGAAGAGTGGAATATTTAAATTGAAATAGTTTTTACTTTTTTTAAGAACTCAAGAGAACAAGAGAACAAGAGAACAAGAGAACAAGAGAACAAGAGAACAAGAGAACAAGAGAACAAGAGAACAAGAGAACAAGAGAACAAGAGAACAAAGGAAAAAAGTGAACAAGAAACAAGAAACAAGACACAGATACTTAATTTTACATAAAATTAAAAAGTGACTATAAATATATAAAAAAGTTGTAAAGACAACAGCTTATGATAGGAGATTGTAGAAAAAGCCAGATTCCATCAAAAACAAACATAAACTAAAAAAGAAAAATACAGTCATGCCCCGGTTTAGCATTGCCCTGGTGTTGATTTGTTCAGCTGCCTCGGTTAAGCTTGGTCCAGTGCTTGACTGAAGCACAGAGTTTATGGGATTTTGGCTATATGGGAGACATTGGCTATAATTGTATGAAAAAACATACTAACATCAGAAAATTATAGTATTTTGGAGTCGGTATGATGTCAGCTATCGATTGCACTTTTAATTACATAAAAACTTCCACAAAAATACGTATTTTTCCAATACTTTGAGAATGAAATGTTTCTCGAAAAAATACTCAGAATTTTTGTTTTGCATGATGATCGGGATTTTTCATACAAATCGAATGTAATAATTTTTTTTGAAAGTACTAAAAAATCACAAAACTACGTATTTTTGAAAAAAAAACTCAAATATTAGTTTTTAGAATATGCGTATCAAACGATCTGGATTTTTTCATACATTTAAAAAGTTAGAAGACAAATTTTTGAATATACTATTTTTTCACAAAACTACGCATTTTATTAAAAATACTCAAAATTTTATTTTTAACAATATGGGTATCAAATGATCGGATTTTTTTTATACATTTCGAATGTAATAGCAACATTTTTTTTTTTGAAAATATGTATTTTCGAAAAAATACTCAAAGTTTCAGTTTTTTTTTCCAATTTTCAAATGATTGGGATGTTTCGTACATTTCGAATGTAGTATCTTTTTATGAAAATACTAAAAAAATTAAAAAAAAACTACAATTTTTGAAAAAATACACTCAAAATTCCAGTTTTCTACAATATGGATATCAAACGATCTGGAATTTTTTATACATTTTCGGAGTTGCAACAATTTTTTTGAAAATACTCAAAATTTTCACAAATTTACGAATTTTCTAAAAAATACTCAAAAAATAAAAATACTCCTAACATTTTTAGCACTGGCTGCCATCATCTCGACTATATTTTTTATGCTTGGATGATATTCTTTCGATCATAGCCAGTGTCTCCAAATTAGCCGAAATCCTAAAAGATCTGTGCTTCAGTTAAGCACGCCTCGTTTTTGCATCCCCCATATGCGGTGCTAAACCGAGGCAAGACTGTAAAACTATTCGAAGCGTAAATTTGCTTAAAATAACCTTCTAAAAACGGGAATAATGACACAATTCGAAAAAAATGTGGGCATTAGTTAGTTAGCAAACAAAAGGCAACCAATTCAAAATTTTCTAATCTTAATTAAAGTTATATTTCGTACTATGAGCATGAGCATGAGCATGAGCATGAGCATGAGCATGAGCATGAGCATGAGCATGAGCATGAGCATGAGCATGAGCATGAGCATGGTTGACTGCCAATGAGCTGCTACTCCGTTATTGACAGATCAGCTGAAGTTAAACAATGAATCAAAAATGATCAGTGGGAGCCAACCATCCGTTCACTGTTTAACCCCTGAAGACCCCAACTTTATTAGTCAATACCGGCGCCCTCCCAAGAAGCCTGCAGTTCAACAAAAGGGAGGAATGTTAGTCCGATAGTTGAAGTTGCAGACTCATCAAGCACATAGTTTTTCGCTATATACTTGTTGATACCGCTTGAGACCGTTGAATCCACAGCATCTCCTTCAAGCATCACGTGATTATTTTTTTTTTTTTGGGTTAGTAGGATAAGGTATTGGCTTTACGATGCCTCCCGAGCTACGATGCTATGGGGAGGACTTTCATAACAAACCCGCCGGCGAGCCTTCCGAGCAACGATGCTATGGGAAGGTCTTTCTAATTAGCACACCAAAACACTCGCGCACAGGTATTTAGATACTGAATAAATTTAATTTTTCATCACGATTACCCAGACGACATTGATGATAAAGGAAGGACTTTTCTACAGTCATTTACAGTAATACTTAAACTTATTTTAATGCAACAATTCACACGACGTCGTGCCTCCCGATCAACGATGATGTAGGAAGGACTTGAGCAAGCCAATCAGGATGAAACACGAAATAAAATTCTTTTCTTTTCACACACAATGCCACATAATTGACCGCGCGTCACCACCCAACTAATTGAACTGATTTTCTTCTGCTTGTGGGCAAGCCAACTAGGATGAAACACGAAATAAAATTCTTTTCTTTTTACACACAATGCCACATAATTGACCGCGCGTCACCACCCAACTAATTGAACTGATTTTCTTCTGCTTGTGGGCAAGCCAACTAGGATGAAACACGAAATAAAATTCTTTTCTTTTCACACACAATGCCACATAATTGACCGCGCGTCACCACCCAACTAATTGAACTGATTTTCTTCTGCTTGTGGGCAAGCCAACCAGGATGAAACACGAAATAAAATTCTTTTCTTTTCACACACAATGCCACATAATTGACCGCGCGTCACCACCCAACTAATTGAACTGATTTTCTTCTGCTTGTGGGCAAGCCAACCAGGATGAAACACGAAATAAAATTCTTTTCTTTTCACACACAATGCCACATAATTGACCGCGCGTCACCACCCAACTAATTGAACTCTAAAGTTATATTTCGTACTATGGTAGAATAACTTTTCTTTCTTTTTTAACCAAAAATCCCTCATCAAGTCGCAACCTACTCCTTCATAAAGGTACGTTGGCACACCTTGCTCAAAACCCACACCGTGCTCATCGCCGTGAACCATTTCTCATCCGCCGCGTCACAGATTGCTGCCCGGCCTCATTACGGTGAAACACTTGTTCCGCGTTGTAAACATTGTATTCCATCTTCCTGGTTTATGTATTGCAGGCAAATGAAAGTGCCTTTTTCCGACTGTTCACACTAATTTTCCCAAAAGGTGGAAGTGGAGGTGGTTCCATCAGGTTGGCCCCATTAGTCCGGACAATTTGCATTGCACCGACCTCGGAGGATGAATTCCGGAAGGCAGAAGCAAAATTAAATTCCGAGCCCGAAATTAGTAACCCAGATTTCCGGCTCATAAAGCGTTATTAAAACAAACGGGTAATGATTAATTTCGGTGGCTTTGCCGGGTTCGTTTTTCTTGTGCGCAAATCTCCCAAACGCAAATGGGAGAGGGGGAGGGGGTTGTGGCTGCCTTTTCCACTTTTCGGTTGAAATATATTAACAAAACCGAAAAGCTCCTAAAAGCTAACGCAACGCGTGTGGCTTTGGCTCTGCAGGCACGTGCCCATAAATTTCGGCACGGCACACACACACACACATAATTCATGGCCCGGTGAAGGTCCTTAATCGTGATGAGCAGAACGAATGGCCTCCTGCCCAGGATTTGAGAGAGGGGGGATGGGATGCTGCGGCACACGTGTTGAGTTCAGGGGTGGTTTCCCCCTAATGGAAGCGTTTCCACAATGGGTTTTGGGTGCTGCGTCCACTTGAGTGATGAACTATTTGGAGGCGGATTTGGTGCGGTTTTCTTTGAAGTTTTTGGGAACGTACACGCCCTGGGAAGGTCAAATTTGGCGTGAAATTTACGTTTTAGAAGGATTCGTTTCAGATCGCTTCTCGTTTTGAATAAATGGTTGATATTAAACATTAAAATAAAATAAAAACTACCAATACTCCTTTTTACTAGGTCAATGAAAAACTCGACGTCTAATCTAACAGAAAACAATCTTCGAATTAAAACTTTTTTCATCTCCGATAAGCTAACAGTGATTACCAAATCGTTGATTTCCTCTTAACTGTCCTTCCTTGGAGGTTGACCACTAGTTGTTATTTTTTTTAACTGGCAAAAAATAATAAACCTACCCAAAGTCATCACAAACTCCAAATCATTAGCTAATGGCTGTTCCTCAGAAACTCTCCCTCTGGATTTAGCCCCACCATAAAGAGAAAAGCTCACGTAAAACCACACAAAAAATCATCCTGATCCATTGTTTTTCTTCACTTTTGAAGTATCCTTCGCGTTCTTTCCCCTAAACTACTTTGAAATTCACCCACATCTTATGAAGTAAAGTGGAGGAAAGGGAGGGTCCTTTCCATTAAGCACCATAAGTTTATCCTCTTTGCAACATTAATCCGATATCCCTTAAGAGTCGTTTAATGTAAAAATTCATTCGCTTTCTCCCTCTAACGCATCATCCGCCAATGTTGGAAAATAAAATTTACTGATCGTCTCACTCCCCAAATGGGGGGCAATTTTATTACAAATAACAACCCTCCACATAACATTTCAATTATTAAGCGAAATTGCTCTCTAAACAATACACTCTTGACGGGGACCTCCTACTCTTCACGGCAAAAAAAAAAACAACGAAACAAAAGTACAGATAGACAGATCAGACACACCCCCCACAAAACGGTGGGCACACGCTCGCAGAATTCCTGATGAGAATTGTCGGGCGGAAAAGGATGTCTAGTTGTGGCGGTTTCGCTGGACGTGTTTCTCCCACCACTTGTTGCGGAAAATTGAGTTTTGTATGTCTCAATGATAAAGATTAAAGGGACTCCCATTTTTGGGTTTGCTAGAAAAATAAGAGCAAAAAATTTATTAAAAATAAACACAAACAGTTCGATTACCTTGCCAAAGGCCACGCGAAACACTCTCACAAATGTGCAAACAAAAGCATTATTCATCATGTTTCATATTTTTCACGTTTTTTTCTAGTTTTTTTTTGTTTTTGTTCTTGCGTTTTCTTGTGTTTTCTTGTGTTTTCTTGTGTTTTCTTGTGTTTTCTTGTGTTTTCTTGTGTTTTCTTGTGTTTTCTTGTGTTTTCTTGTGTTTTCTTGTGTTTTCTTGTGTTTTCTTGTGTTTTCTTGTGTTTTCTTGTGTTTTCTTGTGTTTTCTTGTGTTTTCTTGTGTTTTCTTGTGTTTTCTTGTGTTTTCTTGTGTTTTCTTGTGTTTTCTTGTGTTTTCTTGTGTTTTCTTGTGTTTTCTTGTGTTTTCTTGTGTTTTCTTGTGTTTTCTTGTGTTTTCTTGTGTTTTCTTGTGTTTTCTTGTGTTTTCTTGTGTTTTCTTGTGTTTTCTTGTGTTTTCTTGTGTTTTCTTGTGTTTTCTTGTTTTTGTTTTTGTTTTTGTTTTTGTTTTTGTTTTTGTTTTTGTTTTTGTTTTTGTTTTTGTTTTTGTTTTTGTTTTTGTTTTTGTTTTTGTTTTTGTTTTTGTTTTTGTTTTTGTTTTTGTTTTTGTTTTTGTTTTTGTTTTTGTTTTTGTTTTTGTTTTTGTTTTTGTTTTTGTTTTTGTTTTTGTTTTTGTTTTTGTTTTTGTTTTTGTTTTTGTTTTTGTTTTTGTTTTTGTTTTTGTTTTTGTTTTTGTTTTTGTTTTTGTTTTTGTTTTTGTTTTTGTTTTTGTTTTTGTTTTTGTTTTTGTTTTTGTTTTTGTTTTTGTTTTTGTTTTTGTTTTTGTTTTTGTTTTTGTTTTTGTTTTTGTTTTTGTTTTTGTTTTTGTTTTTGTTTTTGTTTTTGTTTTTGTTTTTGTTTTTGTTTTTGTTTTTGTTTTTGTTTTTGTTTTTGTTTTTGTTTTTGTTTTTGTTTTTGTTTTTGTTTTTGTTTTTGTTTTTGTTTTTGTTTTTGTTTTTGTTTTTGTTTTTGTTTTTGTTTTTGTTTTTGTTTTTGTTTTTGTTTTTGTTTTTGTTTTTGTTTTTGTTTTTGTTTTTGTTTTTGTTTTTGTTTTTGTTTTTGTTTTTGTTTTATGTTGTTGTGCCAAATAAATACTGTGGACAAACAAAACTTTTGATAAAGCTTTTCGCATAAACCACGTGATTCTAAAAATCATATCTCATAAAAGACTGGTGATTAGTAGGAATTTTAATGAAACATAATATGAAATTTTAAAAACATAGCTTAGTTCACTTACAGATAAAATCAAAACTATGTTTGCTGAGGAAGCAAAAACCTGTTCCAAAAATCGTTAACAGGTATTTAAATTTCTAAACTATCCCATTTCAACAAAGTACCGCTCCGACAATGATTACCTCCCCAAACAAACTTAAACCCGTAGAGTTTCCTCCTTTTTCTGGAAGCTTAAACTACTTTAATATACTGTGGGTAGAAAGAGGAAAACCCCTCTGCCGTTTAAGCATAGCGATAATATGTGTACGAAAGTACGCATCTCCGTGACGTCGAGAATATTGCTCAACTTTCCCATTTCCTTCCGGGAGGAACAACACCCCCTGTGGAGTGAGCGTGGCTGTTTTGCTCGTATAATAATTAGATTCGAGCAGCAGGAGATTCATAAAATTTTCCCTGATTTTCCTCCGGGCGGCAGACTCTGGCTTCAACTCAACTCTGGCTCTGTAGAACGGAGAAAGTGCTTTCAGCAAACCTCGAAATGGTTGTACTTTTTGCGGTTATGTTCCGCGGGCTGGGGGTGGTGAAAAACAGGAAACGAGTTGGCGCGCAAGCAAATCGGCAATTATCCTAGCTCAGGAGGGGAAGTTTATTGCACTTCTTCAGAGAGGCTGTCATCATTGCTTGGGTTTTGGTACGATATCATAGAAATTTGCAGTTTGGAGGTAGTTTTTGAAAGGTGTCGTTGAAATAGCACAAGAAGGACGAAGCTCATTATTTCAATTAACGCGAAAATGAACCCCTGAAATGCTCTTTGAGGGCTCATAATTATGATCCATTATTAGGGCAGTGTCTTGCGAACCTTCGTGGTGAACGGACACTAGAGCTGCGGTATTTTTTTTTACTACCTAAGCTCAGAGTTATTTCAAAACAAAATTCACAGTCTTTTTAAAGACTACCTGAGTTATTTTCCAAAATTCTAAACAGTCTTTTCAAGACTAACCCCGCCTGAAATTTTGTTGTATTTTACTAACGAAGCCATCTTTTTAAGAGAACTTTGCTTGCAAAATGCGTCAAAACAAAGGTAAACGCAAATCTTCTGAAGATTTGGTCGTTACGTCGGTGAAGCGTTTGAACGCTAAACCGGCTAACGGAAACAGAAAAAGAAAACAGCCTCTTCTGAGGTCTGATTCTGATTCTGAATGTGAGGTCAATCCTCCAATTCCATTGACAAACAGTTTCGGTGTTTTATCCGAAACTGAAGACATGGAACCTTCTCCTCGTACTGAGCCTTCTGCCGTCGAGAAACGAGTAAAGGCTCCGCCAATTGTTGTGACTTCCGTCTCCGATTTGGCCAGCTTTCGAACGCAACTGAAGAATTGCAAGGAAACTTGCAATTTGAAGGTTTCGTTCCAGCTTGGTCGAAGAGGAGAATGTCGCTTGTTGACGGAATCTTTACAAGATCACCAAACTTTTGTTGGTTATTTGAAAAACCACAAACACAATTTCTACACGTATGAGACCAAGAATGCTCGGCCATTCAAGGCGGTCTTGAAAGGTCTCTCCAACGACTTGTCGGTGGATGAGATCAAAAACGAACTTAAGGTG
This sequence comes from Culex pipiens pallens, assembly GCF_016801865.2. NCBI lineage: Eukaryota > Metazoa > Arthropoda > Insecta > Diptera > Culicidae > Culex > Culex pipiens. The sequence goes on along the minus strand of NC_068939.1, from coordinate 62,823,825 downwards.
TTGCTTGGCTTTGCCCCATCCCAAGTAATACCAATGAAGAAAAAATCAAACGGGAATATTTCTCGCTTTGGTTTGACTTCACAATTTTATCTGATTCATTTCAACAGAAATGAAATCAACAATTTGAAACTTTTGGACAAAGTTCAGTTTTTGTTCCATGTACGGGTAAAGTGGGAGCATTTTAAGAAACATGGCGGTAATGGCCAGAATCTGACCCAGTGCCGGCGTTGCCAGGCATTCGGTCACGGTACTGATCATTGCGCCATGGTTCCAAAATGCATGGTTTGCGGGGATTCTTCTCACGACAAGGACAATTGTCCCGTGAAAGAAGTCACCCAATTTAAATGTGCAAATTGTGGTGGAAATCACAAATCAAATTTCTGGGATTGCCCCATCAGAAAAAAGGTTTTGGATTCTCGTGCTAAGCATCAGCCGAAATCCAAACCGAAATTTTCTCAAAGTCAGGTTGTACCTGCATCTTTAAATCAAACGTTCGTGCTGTCTCACTCGAACAATGCTAGAAATACCCCTACCGTGGAAAAGTTAGGTAACAACAATGGCATTTCTTATGCTAACGTCGTTTCGGGTTCATCCACGAATTTTAAATCCTCTACCAATCTTTCTGAAATTGGACAGGTACCTCAAATCTCATTTGAAAATTTTTCTGCTGGCAACGCTTTGGGATCTTCTGATCTCGGCGATGTTACGTTTGAAAAAATGACTTTTTTGCAAAACTTACTGTTTGGTTTGATTCAAACAATGAGTAATGCTACATCCATGATGGAAGCAATCCAGATTGGATTAAAATTTGCGAATGATGTTGTTCTTACCCTGAAGTTTAATCATGGATCTAAGTAATTCCATCAATATTATGAATTTTAATGCTCGCTCTTTAAAAGCGAAAGAAAATGAATTTTTCAACTTTTTACGAGTTCATAACGTGCATGTTGCTGTTATAACCGAAACATTTTTAAAAACTGGCACTTATTTGAAAAGTGATCCAGATTATAAAGTTATAACTAATAACCGAATGAATCGAAATGGCGGTGGAGTTGCAATAGTTATCCACCGTAGTATGACTTATAGCACGTTACGTGACTTTAAGTTAAAAGTTATTGAAAGTTTGGGCATTGAACTTGAAACTTCTTTTGGGAAAATTATGATTGCAGCTGCATATTTGCCTTTTCAATGCACTGGGGAAAATAAAAATTATTTCAAAGGGGATTTGAATAAACTTACTCGGCATAGATCTCGATTTTTGATCATCGGTGATTTTAATGCCAAACACCAATCTTGGAATAATTCAAAAGTAAATTCCAATGGTAAAATTCTGTTCAGAGATTGCACTTCTGGTCTTTATTCGGTTTTATACCCGAATGGGCCAACTTGCTTTTCTTCTGTTAGAAATCCATCAACAATTGATTTGGTGTTGACAAATCAAAGTCAGTATTGTGGTCCTTTAGTGACTCATGCTGATTTTGATTCTGATCACCTTCCAGTAACTTTTTCACTTTCTCATGAAGCAGTTACCAGACCCAATAGTTCTGTGTTTAATTACCACAAAGCTAATTGGGACAGGTATCAGCATCATATTGAGAATAATTTAAATCATGATTTTGTTTTAGAAACCAAAGCTGATATTGATTCAGCCTTGGAATCTTTAACTAATGCAATTTTGGATGCTAGGAATATTGCTATTCCTAAAGTCCAAGTCAAATTTGATTCTCCCATTATTGATGACGATCTTCAGCTTCTGATTCGTCTGAAAAATGTTCGCCGAAGACAGTATCAACGTTCTCGTGATCCTGCACTGAAGCGAATTCAAAAAGATTTGCAAAAGGTTATTGACCACAGATTCACTCTCCTGCGAAATGAAAAGTTCGCAAGAGATGTCGAACAAATTAAACCTTATTCCAAACCTTTTTGGAAACTTTCAAAGGTTCTTAAGAAACCTCAAAAACCCATCCCTTCTTTAAAAGATGGTGATAATATTCTATTAACTAATGGGGAAAAAGCTCAAAAACTTGCTCAGCAGTTTGAGAGTGCTCATAATTTCAACTTGAATGTTTTGAGTCCTATTGAAAATCAAATTTCAATAGAATTTCAGAATATTGTTGAACAAGAATTTTCATCAGATGAAGTTTTTAATACGGATCTGAATGAAATAAAATCTATTATCAAAAAATTTAAAAATATGAAAGCCCCTGGTGAGGATGGCATTTTTTACATTTTAATTAAAAAATTACCAGAAGCAACTTTAAGTTGCTTGGTCATAATTTTCAACAAATGTTTTGATTTGGCATATTTTCCCAGTAGTTGGAAAAATGCCAAAGTAATTCCGATTTTGAAACCGGATAAAAATCCTGCTGAAGCCTCAAGCTATCGGCCCATTAGTTTGCTTTCATCTATTAGTAAATTATTCGAAAGAATAATTCTTAATAGAATGATGACGCACATTAATGAAAATTCAATTTTCGCTGATGAGCAGTTTGGATTTCGCCTTGGGCATTCAACTACTCATCAGTTGTTGAGAGTTTCAAATTTAATTCGAAGCAACAAATCTGAGGGCTATTCTACTGGCGCTGCTCTTCTAGACATAGAAAAAGCATTTGACAGTGTTTGGCATAAAGGTTTGATTGCGAAATTGAAAAGGTTTAATTTTCCGATTTATATCGTGAAAATTATTCAAAATTATTTGACGGATCGTACTCTGCAGGTATGTTATCAGAATAGCAAATCTGATCAACTACCTGTACGTGCTGGCGTCCCTCAAGGAAGCATTTTGGGTCCAATTTTATACAATATTTTTACTTCTGACTTGCCTGATTTGCCCCCAGGATGTCAGAAATCACTTTTTGCTGATGACACAAGCATCTCCGCCAAAGGCAGAAGCCTTCGTGTCATCACAAGAAGATTACAAAAAAGCTTGGATATTTTCAATTCTTATTTGAAAGAATGGAAAATTACTCCAAATGCTGCAAAAACTCAACTTATTATTTTCCCTCACAAACCAAGGGCTGATTTTCTTAAACCAAAAAGTCATCACATTATAAAGATGAATGAGGTAAATTTAAAGTGGGAGGATCAAGTGAAATATCTTGGACTTGCTTTTGACAAAAACCTTACTTACAAGGATCACATTGAAAGTATCCAGGTTAAATGTAACAAATATATTAAATGTTTGTATCCACTTATAAACAGGAATTCTAGACTTTGTCTCAAGAATAAACTGTTAATTTATAAACAAATTTTCAGACCTGCCATGCTTTATGCTGTGCCGATCTGGACAAGCTGTTGCTTAACCAGGAAGAAAAAACTTCAGAGGATTCAAAACAAAATTCTGAAAATGATTCTGAAACTTCCTCCCTGGTTCAGCACCAGTGAACTTCATCAATTAGCCGAAGTTGACACTTTGGATGTTATGTCCAATAAGATAATTGATGCATTTCGACAAAAATCATTGCAGTCTTCAGCTACATTGATCCGCTCTTTATATAGTTTATAAGTTAGTTTTAAGGTATCCCTTTTCCCTTTTGTACATGTAGGACTTCCTACATTTGAAATCACTGAATAGCGAAAGCTACAATATTTCATGAATAAATGAAAGTTGCTAGTATTTAAAATTGAGGTGAAAAGTCATCGTTTGTGATTGGACACTCAATAATATTTTAACTGAATGAATGTACATGGAAAAGAAATTTGAATAAATATAAATTAAAAAAAAAAAAAAAAAAAAAAAAAAAAAAAAAAAAAAAAATCCATTATTAGGGTGGTTCAGGTTCAGGTTGCCATGGTTGCTAGCCACGGTGAGATGTCTCTGGGCGAGCTCAAAAACTTATGAAAGTTTATAATCCACTTTCGCTGTCTACCGAAGAATTTCGTGGAAGTAATTGGATTTTATGTGATGGTTACGGTGCGGAAAGAGATTAAGTTTAGTATTGCGATGAATGGAGATCATGAAAATGTACAGGTGGTTTGGAAGTTATTTCTGGGAAGAAGGTTGGCGTGTTTTGGAATGTTTAAAGTTTATACATTGTTGATAGAAGAGCAAAGATTTTCGCAAGCAAACAAATCATTAAATTGTATGATTTGAATCTTTTTAAACTTACCAAAATTGGAAAAATCCCTAATATCACTTGCTGGAGCAATAACCAATAAAATATGAACTACCCCCAACAGTTCTGCCCACCCCACCTGGTTAATTTCCCAACCCCAAACGCCATTTCCACCCCCACCCGGAAAATACCGACCTTGGTCAGGGTCCAAAACTCAATTAGGGCCGAGCAAACAGTAAAATATTAATTTCAATTAGATCGGATCCACTTTCACCACCGCACACACACACACACACACACACACACACACACACACACACACACACACACACACACACACACACACACACACACACACACACACACACACACACACACACACACACAAACACAGAATCAGCTTTCATCTCGTAGGCTAAACACTTGCTATAATAATGAAGGAGGAAAATCGTCGTCCTGTTTTCGCCACACCCAACAACGGTTAAATGAGGTACTTTCGGCACTCGCTAAGCCGAAAAGCTTTTTACCAGCTCGGAGATTTTCCCGGTTTGCCAATTTTCGTATCACAGAGTATCGCGTCCATAAACATTGAAGGTATTACCCAGGAAATAATCCTTCCCCCTCCTCTCCCAAAGCGTTATCGACAGGGTCGGCGGAATTGGGAAAGTCGCGTTTGTTCGTAAAATTGTGACTTTATGACGAGATCTTTATTGAAATGTCAAAAGAGATAATTGGTAGCATAAATTATTGAGCTGCATTTTGAATTTGAATATAAAAATTATTTTTTGCTTGTTGTATTAATAGTTTTAAAAAAAATCAAAATTATTTGGTATATTGAAAGTGATGTTTTAGATAAGTCAAACATGGTTAAACAAAAATCAAGTGAAACATTTTATCCATGAAGGGAAATTTTTTTGAAATTTCTTAATAAATCCTCATTATTTTACATTTTTTTACATTTTTTCTGGGGGTTCCATAGCCGAAATAAGTAGACCCGTATTTTTTTGGCCGTTAGGGTAACCTAGGGTGGTCCCAAAAATGGTCATTTTCGTTAGTTTTCGCAAAAACCACATTTATCCAAATTTCATAACTTCAATTTGAGATTCGAAAAAAAACCTACAACTTTGCCGAAGACACCAAATCGATAAAAAAATAATTCAAAAGATACAGATTATTGAATTTTCATTTATCATTTTTGTATGGATAGCTGGCAAATTTGCATGGAAAATTATATATTAAATCCAGTGAAAAAATAAGGGACATTTGTCTTTTAAGCAGACAAATGTCCCTTATTTTTTCACTGGACTTTTTTCAAATAAATAATTTTAGAGAATTTTCTTTAAAGAATTGGTAATTTTTTCAATTGAAAAACCTTATAAAAATGGAAAATTTAACCTGAAAAACTGTACCCTGAAAACGATACACTTTATAAAAACAAATGTAAACAAAAAACTTATTGATTGCAAATTCTACTTTGTTCTGAAAAAAAAATCGGTGATGTTTTGTGCAAATTTTCGATGTTTCCAAAAAAACTAAATAGTAGTTTATGCAACAAGTTGCAAAAAGAGATTTTTTTCAGCACGAGTCGTACATTTATCCAACGAGGTTCACCGTAAAAATCAAGTTTTGCAACGAGTTCCATACAACATTTTTTGCAATTCCAAAACAACACACACTGAGTGAAATTTTATGTCAAATTTTCATGTATTTTGTCAATAAATCGTTTAAATCAAAAAAATGTTGAAAAGTGTTACTTTTCGAAACAAGTGCTAAAAATTTCAACATTTCAGCACCCATTTTAGTGCTGAAAAGTAGAACTTTTCAGCATTTATTTTGAAAAGTGTTGCTATTCGATTCTGTTATTTTTGGTACAGAAAAGTAGGCTATTTCGTCGTTCAAGAATGACAGGAAAAGTAAGTAGTTTCACGACGGAATTGCAAAAAGTACTTTTTTGCGATTCCGTCATGAAACTGCTTACTTTTCCTGTCATTCTCGAGCGACGAAACGGCCTACTATTCTCTACCAAAAAAAGCAGAATGGAAAATTAGAACACTTCAATACCAGTGCCGACAAATTCTACTTTTCAGCTCGAAACGGGTACTGAAATCCCGAAAATCTCTGGACGTAATATTTGAATAAACCCTACTCTAAATACGATTTTCACTGAAAATAAATTGCCCTTATAAAAAAAAACCAACTACCCAAGAAGTCAAAAGGTGAAAACTCAAATCACCTGCTAACAATGTTGTTTCCCTCCCTCAGCAAACCACTCAATGTCATCAGTGGTAAATATTCACTTCCACTGAATATTGCAAAAAAAAATACCTAGTGAAAGCAAAGAAAATGGTAGAAAATCCTCCCATGCCCTTCCTCCGCACCAAAAAAAAAAAGTATTCATTTTCCACTATTGGCAGTGAAAAGCTCCACTCTGCAGGAAAAAGAGCGGATAGTTGGTAATGAACGGAATAACCTAGCCCCGAGGGCAAACGAATGGATCCCATTGCTTTTCGCTCTTCACCAACCCAGGGGCCGAGGAGTGCTGGATCCTTTTGGGTAGAAGAGGAAAAAATCTAGCACGAACGAAAAAAAACCTCCCCAAAACCGTAATTTCGATTTTTTCCCCTCGAGGGATAGAAAAAAAATCGGCGGGAAATTATTTTGTCGATGCTCCACCACCCGTAAAAACCACACCACCATCGCTTTGCTAAGGGACTCATCTATTCTGAAAAGTCTGGTGGTAGGTTTTGGATGGAAATCTGTGCACTTTGAGGAAAAAAATAATGACTCTCCGGGCGGAAAGTGTGCTGACGATGGCGCCGTGGCGAACGAGAAGGTATGCCATGAGAGCTTTCAGGTGGTCAGCTAAATTTCCACGGTGGAGAGTGTATTTTGATAGGCAACGGATTTATTTTGTAATTTATTTTGACATCATTTATTTTTTTGGAATTGAGTTAGGAAATCAGTTGTATTTTATTGAAATGCTTAAAATAAGTTAAGTTTTGCTAACTCGAACCAGCTTGAATCTCATCATCTGAATCTTATTTGCGTGTCAATTTTGTCAATTTCGTCAATTTTGTCAATTTTGTCAATTTTGTCAATTTTGTCAATTTTGTCAATTTTGTCAATTTTGTCAATTTTGTCAATTTTGTCAATTTTGTCAATTTTGTCAATTTTGTCAATTTTGTCAATTTTGTCAATTTTGTCAATTTTGTCAATTTTGTCAATTTTGTCAATTTTGTCAATTTTGTCAATAATAAATTTATAAAAAAAATTGTAAAAATTGTAAAAATTGTAAAAATTGTAAAAATTGTAAAAATTGTAAAAATTGTAAAAATTGTAAAAATTGTAAAAATTGTAAAAATTGAAAAATTGTAAAAATTGTAAAAATTGTAAAAATTGTAAAAATTGTAAAAATTGTAAAAATTGTAAAAATTGTAAAAATTGTAAAAATTGTAAAAATTGTAAAAATTGTAAAAATTGTAAAAATTGTAAAAATTGTAAAAATTGTAAAAATTGTAAAAATTGTAAAAATTGTATAAATTTTAAAATTGTAAATTGTAAAAATTGTAAAAATTGTAAAAATTGTAAAAATTGTAAAAATTGTAAAAATTGTAAAAATTGTAAAAATTGTAAAAATTGTAAAAATTGTAAAAATTGTAAAAATTGTAAAAATTGTAAAAATTGTAAAAATTGTAAAAATTGCAAAAATTGTAAAAATTGTAAAAATTGTAAAAATTGTAAAAGTTGTAAAAATTGTAAAAATTGTAAAAATTGTAAAAATTGTAAAAATTGTAAAAATTGTAAAAATTGTAAAAATTGTAAAAATTGTAAAAATTGTAAAAATTTTAAAAATTGTAAAAATTGTAAAAATTGTAAAAATTGTAAAAATTGTAAAAATTGTAAAAATTGTAAAAATTGTAAAAATTGTAAAAATTGTAAAAATTGAAAAAATTGTAAAAATTGTAAAAATTGTAAAAATTGTAAAAATTGTAAAAATTGTAAAAATTGTAAAAATTGTAAAAATTGTAAAAATTGTAAAAATTGTAAAAATTGTAAAAATTGTAAAAATTGTAAAAATTGTAAAAATTGTAAAAATTGTAAAAATTGTAAAAATTGTAAAAATTGTAAAAATTGTAAAAATTGTAAAAATTGTAAAAATTGTAAAAATTGTAAAAATTGTAAAAATTGTAAAAATTGTAAAAATTGTAAAAATTGTAAAAATTGTAAAAATTGTAAAAATTGTAAAAATTGTAAAAATTGTAAAAATTGTAAAAATTGTAAAAATTGTAAAAATTGTAAAAATTGTAAAAATTGTAAAAATTGTAAAAATTGTAAAAATTGTAAAAATTGTAAAAATTGTAAAAATTGTAAAAATTGTAAAAATTGTAAAAATTGTAAAAATTGTTAAAATTGTAAAAATTGTAAAAATTCTAAAAATTGTAAAAATTGTAAAAATTGTAAAAATTGTAAAAATTGCTAAAATTGTAAAAATTGTAAAAATTGTAAAAATTGCAAAAAATGTAAAAAATGTAAAAATTTTATAAATTGTAAAAATTGTAAAAATTGTAAAAATTGTAAAAATTGTAAAAATTGTAAAAATTTTAAAAATTGTAAAAATTGTAAAAATTGTAAAAATTGTAAAAATTGTAAAAATTGTAAAAATTGTAAAAATTGTAAAAATTGTAAAAATTGTAAAAATTGTAAAAATTGTAAAAATTGTAAAAATTGTAAAAATTGTAAAAATTGTAAAAATTGTAAAAATTGTAAAAATTGTAAAAATTGTAAAAAATGTAAAAATTGTTAAAATTCAAAAATGCTGTCACTGCGTCACATAAAATTCCAATAAATCATGTTATCTACTACAAAATTCTCTACATCAAATTCTTCGCATCACGTCCCGCTGATATATTTGACTTCTTTGCCCGTACTTTTTTCATGTCATGTTTATACGCTTTTCAATTTCCCTAAGTATTCTTTTGTGTGCCCTTGCGAGTATGTGCGTGTTTTTTTATAATATCCTATAAACTCAAGTTAATTGGAAGAACATGCCCCTCCATTCACCTTTTTACGATGTCATATTTATTCTCTAACATTGTTCAACCTTGGAACTGCTTCTTTTTTCATCGTTTTTTTTATTTTCTCAAGAGGAAGATGCTGAATTGCACCTTCCACCTACACACAAACACAAGCAACACACTCACACGGTGTCAGTGCTGCCACCTGGTGGCGTGTGTCGAGACGATGATGGTGCACAAATTATGATGAGGTCAAATGTAGCTCAGCATGATGTGGGTGGATGTCAGGGGGTAGGAAATATAATCCTGCGATTCATTCTTCGTCGTGTGTTCGCTCGTTCACAAACATATTGCAGAATTTCAGGCGCTCCAAACTTTACATGAAATGTTTTGCAACAAGACATGGGGGGAAAAAAGAGACGAAGAAGCAAGACGCAAACAATTAGCAAACGATAAGCTACACCATGCATAAAGAGCAGCCGAATTAGACACGTCTCGAGCTGGGCCACCCTCCTGTTGAGGGTTGTGTTCCAATTTGGGAGAAATTAATGATTTGAATTTTTCACGTGTGCGCCACAAACTGGAAATGATGGAGTGTGGATACGTGTGTTTTTTGAGCACACGTGTTGGGCTTTAAACGCCAAGTGAATTTAATTGGAGCAAACGTAGAATTATTCAGTATTCTTTTGCGTTAATTAGCACAGGAATTTTCCTTGATCTTATAAAAGAGATTTCAATAGGATGCCATTCATGCATGAATAATTTCAAAGTTTCTTTCTGGTGTAATCGATTATTTAGTCAATAAACCGACTCAAACTATTTGATTTTTTTAAATCTTGCGTGCATCTTATCAACTAAATTGTTTAAGTGCAAATTTTGATCTCAAATTTCTAAATTGTCAAACTGTCAAATTTTCAAACTGTCAAATTGTCAAATTGTCAAACTGTCAAACTGTCAAATTGTCAAATTGTCAAATTGTCAAATTGTCAAATTGTCAAATTGTCAAACTGTCAAACTGACAAATTGACAAATTGTCAAACTGTCAAACTGTCGAACTGTCAAACTGTCAAACTGTCAAACTGTTAAACTGTTAAACGGTCAAACTGTCAAATTGTCAAATTGTTAAACTGTTAAAACTGTCAAATTGTAAGTAAATTTAATTAGTGGTTTTTTAAATATTCATATTTAGCTTAAGTTTCAAACATGTTTCCACAAAGAAAAAATCCATATAAAGAAGAAGTGAAAATCGCATGCTGAGCAGAAAAACTAATAAAGAATGCGATATTGCACGATTTCAACCCCTCCTCCCGCTTGTCCACGGTTTCCATCCCTAAGGGGAGGTGTGAAATGGGGCGTTTGGGGTGAAATGAAACTGTTTTCTTTCAAGTGTTGATGACTTTGTTTGTAATTTTAATTTTTATAATTTCAATGCTTCCCCTCTGAACTTTGTTCAGAGTCAAGGGAAATGAACTTCGAAAAATTGTCAACAACACCAAAAAGTAGCAAGTTGCAATTATGCAAATTAATTTTACTTCTTTACCACACTTTCTCACAAATTTCCGTCCTACAAGTAAAAAGAAACATCACTCCACAAAGCGCAGCAAATCTACCCCACTTGACAAGACCAAGCTTGACTACTTGAAAGTGAGAAAATCCGAACCAAAGACACAATTCGCTTTTGCGTCACGCCAGAAATTTTCCAACAATTGCAAGTCCTCCCGACTCAGCTTTTTTTTATTGTTGCATCAATCCGTGGAAAGCGAACAAAAATCCCTGTAAATAAGTGCATCCACCAAGTGCATTCTTTTCGAGTACTTCACCCTCCTTCCACCTTACCCTTCTGACATTCCAGGACCAACCAGACTGCTTGAAAAGGGAGTGAACAGAAAAAAAATACTCCCCCGAGGACATCATAATAATGGCGAAAAATGCATAAAATTGACGCCTCTCGTTTTCATCCTCCAAAAAGTAATTTTCCAACTCACACGAAATCGGGAAAAGTTGTCCCGATCCCTCTTCGATTTGCGTGAAACTTTGTCCTATGGGGTAACGTTTGTCCCTGATAAAAATCCGAAGGTCCGTTTTTTGTTATGTTTCTTTTCCGTTGATATCTCGTGACGGAGAGGCGATACGACCCGTTCAATTTTTGAGCATGTGAAAAAATAGGTATTTTTCAATAATGTGCAGCCTGAAACGGTGATGAGATAGACATTTGGTGTCAAAGGGACTTTTGTGGAAAATTGGACGTCACTACCCTAAACACTAAAAAAGATTAAAAAACTCTGCCATTTTTCGTTACTCAACTGTAAAACATTTTGGAACAGGTTATTTTCTGGGAAATTTAATGTATTTTCATCAAATTAGATTTTTTCGGAAGCGTGGAATTACGTGAATTCTACAAAATGTTTTGTTTTTTTTTTTTGGAATTAATAGGGTTACATTTCTATGGGAATAGCTATGGGAAAAATTGTATTTTCACATTTTTGAATTAATTTCTTTAATATTTAAAAATAATAGTTTTTGCCATAAGTAGGCTTAGTGATTTTTCACGCTCGAAAATTGCAAATTTCACGGGGACCTCAATTTCAAAACACCGAATTTCACGCAAATTTCGCGGAACGTGAAAAAAGTTAAAATAACTCTGAAAATCTTATGTTTAAATCACGAAAACTACTTTTTTTACGTAATTATATGTTATTCTTCGATAAACTAAAAAATCTACACTAAATTTGAACGTGACAAAAAAATCCTCCAAATTTTCAAAAAAGTTTCAACCTGTTTTATGGATGAGCTCAATATATTTTTTGAATCAAAATGTAGGGCATGCGTATGCTCATTTACAGAACTGCTTCACTGCTAATTTTTTTCGCGCATTTGCTTCTGTTTTATCATTTTACATTTTATTAAATTTCATATCAAAGCAAGATTTAACAATCCTGTCCAGCCAAAAAGAGTAAAATAATTTGAATTTTCGGCGACATTTACTGTCGTTCTACGCATAATTGTCCCGTGTTCAAAAAAGGGCAACTGAGAAAAACGCGATTGAAATTTTTCGATCGATTTCTGTGTTTCTACGCATAATTGTCCTGTGGGTCCCTATTCGCCCTGTATGTATGTCCCTAATCATCCCGGTTAACATTTTATCACCCTTATTTGTAATCCTCTTACAGCTAAACAGGTACACAAGATGAAATGCTTCTTAAAACTCATGATTTCGTGATAAAAAATACTTGGTGGGACATTTATGCGTAGAAGTTCAACGATGGGACAAACAGAGTTGGTGTTGTTTTCAAAGATTTTCTGAACAAAGTATTAGATTTTATGTGTTTTTCTGAAAATATACGTAAAATAAAGCTTAAAAATGATAAAAAGTCAGAATCGTCCAAAAATGACATGGGACAAGTATTCGTAGAACGACAGTTTAGCACATAAAAAATATTTTTTAAAGTTTTCATCTCACTTATCAAAAACTTATTTTAAAATCAAAAGGCAAAAATAATGTAATCTGTAACAAATTCAACATTATTATTGAAAATGAGAACAGAAAACATAAAAAGTAGTATTTTTTTGACTTTCACGCGAATCATCCACCCAAATAAGCAAATATCGTTAGGACTCAGAAAAAATCTGAAATGTTTTTAAAAGTTTTAAAGAAATACTCTTCATTTTAATTTTTTTTGTTTCAAATAACATAGCAGTAAATTTTTTATTGCAGCGAACGAATATATTACTAAATTTAGTTAGTTTCTAAAAGCAACTGAACAATTTTCGAATGGTACATATCAAGCTTTTCAATTGAAAACTAATTTTAAAATCAAATGGCAAAAATAATGTAATCTGTAACAAATTCAACATTTTTATTGAAAATGAGAACAGAAAACATAAAAAGTAGTATATTTTTAACTTTCACGGGAATCATCCACCCAAATAAGCAAATATCGTTAGGACTCAGAAAAAATCTGAAACATTTTTAAAAGTTTTAAAGAAATACTCTTCATTTTTATTTATTTTATTTTTTTTTTGTTTCAAATAACATAGCAGTAAATTTTTTATTGCAGCGAACGAAGATATTACTAAATTTAGTTAGTTTCTAAAAGCAATTGAACAATTTTTCAAATGGTACATATCATGCTTTTCAATTGTCGTGGACAATTGTCCATACAAAAAAAAATTATTTGTATGGATCGTGGACAATCGCCATACCCCCCCCCCCCCCCCTAAAGTGTCCACGTGGTTTATGGATGGTCCCAACCCTGTATTAGTAATTGAACCAGGGTATTCATTTGCTTAATCCTACAGTAATTCATAAGATTATTTTTATTCCTATTTGAGTCTGATAAATTATTTTAAGAAATATTTTTACAAATCCACACAAACATAAAATTTCACGGGATTTCGCGGAAAAAGCCAAATTTCGCGGATTTCACGCTGTCCGCGAAATCGTGAAATTTCACTAACCCTAGCCATAAGGTACAAAATAGTAGTTTAAGCAACAAGTTCCATACAACATTTTTTGCAATTCCAAAAAACACACACTGAGTGAAATTTTATGTCAAATTTTCATGTATTTTGTCAATAAATCGTTTAAATCATTTTTTTTTGAAAAGTGTTACTTTTCGAAACAAGTGCTGAAAAGTTCAACTTTTCAGCACCCATTTGAGTGCTGAAAGGTAGAACGATTCAACATTTATTTTGAAAAGTGTTGCTATTCGATTCTGTTATTTTTGGTACAGAAAAGTAGGCTATTTCATCGTTCAAGAATGACTGGAAAAGTAAATAGTTTCACGACGGAATTGCAAAAAGTATTTTTTAGCACGAGTCGTACATTTATCCAGCGAGGCTCTGCCGCACTTTAGCTTTTTTGTTTTGAAAAGCAGGCCCTTTCGTCGGTCCAGAATGACAAAAAAAGTAAGTACCTAGTTTCACGACGGAGTTGCAAAAAATGTATTTTTGCAATTCCGCTGTAAAACTAATTACTTTTTTCGACGTAAAGGCCTACTTTTCTTTACTAAATATAAAATTTTCGAAAAGTGATACTTTTCGACACAAGTACTGAAAAGTTCTACTTTTGAGTACTGAAATGATTGCTGAAAAATTGTACTTTTCAGCACTTGTGTTGAAAAATTATGCTATTCAATATTGTTTTGATTTTCTCAGTGAATTGAGTAAACAAATAGACCATTGACTTAAAATCTCATTCAAAGGGTGTTGTAAGCAACTCGTTGCAAAACATGTTTTTTTTTAGCACTCGTCGTATTTATCCAATGTACGACTCGTGCTGAAAAAATAAACCTTTTTTTTTTTTTAGCAGTTCTTTACTAAATCGATTTTTTTTAATTTTACCTTTTGTATTTTTTAATCAGGCTTACACTTTTTTGGTGCCTTCGGTATGCCCAAAGGAGCCATTTTGCATCATTAGTTTGTCCATATTTTCCATACAAATTTGGTAGCTGTCCATACAAAAATAATGTATGAAAAATAAAAAATCTGTATCTTTTGGAGGAATTTTTTGATCGATTAGGTGTCTTCGGAAAAAATTGTAGTTATGGATAAGAACTACACTGAATATAAATTATGCATGGTAAAAAAAATGATAACTTCGAATTTAACTTTTTGCCACTAAAAAATCGAAATGGTCTCACAAATATTTCACAAAAGCTGAGAAAATTCTCAATATTATGTTGAAAATTGATGTTTGCTAAGTCACACCCAAACAATCTACCATTTTCTAACGTCGATATCTCAGCAACTAATGATCCGATGTACAATGTTAAAATATGAAACATTCGTGATATTTTGACGTTAGAAAATGGTGGGTTGTTTGGGTGAGACTAAGCAAACATCAATTTTCCTTTGTTTAAACCTTTGCATGGCAATATCTCAGCAACTAAAGGTCGTATCAACAAAGTTAAAAAAGGAAAATATAGAGAATTTTTTCAGCTTTTCAAAAATGTTTTTTGTTCAAAGGTGGACAGACATGTGCACTAACTTTAAAAAATTAAAAAACTGCGACTATTTTTAAAAAAGTTACCTAATAATTGCTTTAACTTGAAAAAGGTACACCTTATGAAAATTTCACTGAAGTATTTTTTGATTTCAAATTTGATTTTACAGCAAAAAATTAAGTTTAAAATTTTGTGCGAACAATATTTCGATTTTTTTGAAATAATTTGTATTGATTCAAAAATTCATAACTCGATCAAACATTTTTTAGCATAATCTGGAAACTTCTGAAAAGTTGGCATTTTTATTGCAAATCATGTTTTAGTGACAAAAAGTTTAATTCAAAATCATTTTTTTTTACTTTGTATCATTTTTTTTCAGTGTAGTCCTTATCCATACCTTTTTTTATGGACAGCTGCCAAATTTGTATGGAAAATAACATGGACTAACTAGTAATGCAAAATGGCTTCTTTGAGCATAACGAAGGCACCAAAAATGTTTCAGCCTGATTAAAAAAAAACCAAAAAAATCGAATGACCGAAATCTGAGAGAATTGCTCTTTTGCAACTTTTTGCATAAACTACTAACTAGCACAGATGGGAAACGCAAAAAATCACTAGGAAAATAAAACTGCCACTAATAGAAAAGATGGTAGAGTTCATTAGGCAGCTCATTTTTTAAATTTACATTACTTGATATTATTAAGTTACACATCATTTCAGGAAAATAACCAAAGACCCAAATTATACAAATTTCACGCGTTCCACGAGATCGAAAAATTTTCTTTTTAGGCTGGTGTTTAAATGTTTTGTTTTTGTTTCGTTTTGTCAACCTATCTCTATTGTCTTAGACTGTTGCAAACATTTTTCAATGCATCAATTTCATTTGATTTTACTAATGGATTATTTATTTTTTTATTCTTGATGAAAGGAGAAAGCATAACTTTCAATTATTAATAATTAAATCGAAAAAAAATAAAATTGGAGTACTACTTCATTGCATTGATCCATCCCCGAGTATTCACTCACACACTAACGCTCAAAAAGTACATTGTGTTTTTCCTTTGCCATTCTTTAACTTTCCGCGTGTGCAATATTTCTAAAGCTTTCTTTCTACCTGCTTGCCAGGGTAGTAAAATGCTAGTATGTTGTTTAATAGTGTTTGTTGGTTTGAGGAGTTCCAAAATTGTGAAGGAATTTGAAGTGCTAAGTAGTTTATTTAACGATAATTGATTGCTGAAGTATTGAAAGAATAACTCTTTTAGTCATTTACAGTTTTTAATATGACTGAAATATGAATTTTGTTACAAATTTACCGTTTAAAGTAATTGCCAATCAATAATATGATATTGTTATGTAATAGAACATGCAAAAGCTCAAAGAAGAACTCAATATCGATTTCGAGAAGATAAACAGCAACATCAAAGAGCCTAGCTCCAGGGCGTACATCGTGCAAATCAACAAGCAAGCAAGATGTTGACCGTAAGGAGTGTACCGGCGGGGGCAAAGTTTACGAATGCTGCTGCTGCACCCCGTTCCAAACAAGCTCACTCTCGCAAAGTCCCTCCAGCAAAGCACAACTTGCCGGCCACATTTACATCTCCTCCAGCAGCAGGGAACATTCCGAATCAATGTTTGCTTTTGAAGTGTACATTTTGCTCGTTCCCTGCCAATGAACCGGTCCCATGCACACAAACAACTCGGCAAAAGTGCATGTAGGGGTAAACCATCCCTCCCTCCGAGGTTCGAAGTTGCAATAAAGTGGTACCCCATATCTACCCTCTGAGATGGGGTTCATCAAGGTGGGGATTACACCTCCTACTTTTTGCATTAAAGCTAGTGGATGCATTAGAATGGAACTCTGGAAAACGGAAATTTTTAGGTGCAATTTTTGAGCAGCAACATTCTTCAATTTAATTTATGTGTTGTTTTGATTATACATCGAACTACTTGACTAAACTTGTAATTTTCTTAGTTATAATCTCCCCTTTTTACAATTTGAAGCATGCACCTTGCGTGAATTCATTCGTTTGATTGATTTTGTCAACAACTTTCAATTAAACAAAACCAGTATCGTAAACCGGGGTGACTTTGATAGCTGAGGTGACTATGATTGGTTTGAGATTTTTCCGCAAAATGAAGAGTGCAAATTAAATATGTACGGAATGGTATGTAATCATACTCACTGTGGTAGAGAAGTGTTCAAAGTACTTGTAGAAAAAGTTTCCATAAAATTTTGAAAAGTTCCAAAAGTTAATTAATCCTTATCAAAAAATGTTGATGAATACCATTATTTGAATATCCTCAAAGTGTCATGTTTTTCTTCATGAAAATGAATTTGAATCGAAAAACGGAGTGTATTTTCGGATGCTTTGGACAATTTTCCTTTAGAAGAAGGTAACATAAATTTGTAAATAATAAATATAATGTATTTTTGAAACATAATTTAAAAAATCTCCAAATTTTATTAAATTTTCAGTAGAACAAATGTGACATAAAATGTGAAAACTTTTGATTCGTGCTTCGCAATATGAATCGATAATTTTATAATGAAAACTGGTTTCAACTAAGTTCAGGCAAAATTCAGACTATTTAACAATTTTACCTAAAATTTAAATGTATTTTGTTAAAAAGCTAAAAACTTAGTTAACTAAATAAACTCATTGATTAGTTTTCTTGAAAAACTATTCTAGCAACCTTAGTGATGGTACATTTGACATAACAATAAAATTTGAACAGCTTAAATCTGATTTTAACAAGAAAAACTATAGCTATCAAACTCACTCCGGAATTCAAAATAAGAATTTTCAATGCAACTATTTTTTCAAACACCATTTAACCATTTTTTTTCAAAAATAGTGCATGGACCTTGTGTGGACTACCCCAGTACATGCTTTAAAAATAATAATATTGATACAAACCTTACCAGGTGGAAAATATTTCAAAAGTAAACTGAAATCCTACCAATGTCACCCAAGTTTACGGTATCTGCTTGCATTATAATTTCATGTATTTTATTTCATTTTATTTTGAATTCAAAACTTAAATTTGCAAAGGGGCATATATTTATTTTTGCATTTAAATTTGCTAAATATAAAGGGACTTATATTTTTCAAAATGAGGAATAATGTTTTTCGAAAAACGTACAACATTTCCGAGTAGGAAAAATCATGCACCACAAAACTCGAGCTAAATTTCAAAATTTTGAATAAAATACTCTTCCTAAATTCAAAATAATTATTTTTTTCCTTATTCCAGTTACAGAACAAAATGTTTAACTTCGATAAATATTTCTTTATTCGATTTGAATTTTCTCTAAAAAAAAGTTGAATGTTTAATAAAACAACAAAATTTCAAAATGCTGTTGCCTTGGCATCAACATCCTGATTGGGACAAATTACCCAAATATAAGGCTACCACGGGACCGTGGTTTAGGGGTAAGCGTGGTTGCCTCTCACCCAGTCGGCTTGGGTTCGATCCCAGACGGTTCCGGTAGCAATTTTCGAGGCGAGATTTGTCCGACCACACCTTCCGTCGGATGGGGAAGTAAATGTTGGCCCCGGTCTAACCTAGAGGTTAGGTCGTTAGTAAAATCCAGTGGTAGGAGTCGTCTCCCTGGGTCCTGCCTCATTGGAGTCACTGGTAGGCAGTTGGACTCTCAATCCAAAGGTCTTCAGTTCGAATCCCATGGTGGATGGAAGCTTAGGTGTAAAAAGAGGTTTGCAATTGCCTCAACAATCAAGCCTTCGGACACTTAGTTTCGAGTAGGAATCTCGCAATCGAGAACGCCAAGGCAATGTTTTAAAGCGAATAATTTGATTTTTTTTAATCTACCGATATGCCTCCATGGTATAGCAAAAACTGTTAAGGAATTGTTAAGATTAATTTGAAATTTGATACTTGAAAAAATAAAGCTGTGATGTATTTGATAAAAAAATCCAATTTACTTTGCTGTCAGAGTGCTTATGACTTGCATTAAACACATTTTAAAAAATACTGTGATTTGCTGAAACTTTTTTAGGATGCTTTAAAATTTGCAAATTTGCTTTTACGAAAAATATCAAGGGTTTTCACAAGAACGAGAATTTCACAGGATTTCACTAGCTTTTGATAGTCTTTGGATCGTTCCATGGATAAATAATAAATATGTTTTGTAAGGAATTGGAAAATAACAATCCTTGATATAAAACTTTTCAATTTAACCTTTTAACATCAATCTTACAGTTAAATAAATCATAAACCTGTTAAAAATCGGCGATGATCCGGCTATCCGTACTATAAGGAAAAATCCGTACAGTTTGTAGCCTTACTAATAAAAAATCGTTAATTTTTTATTTTTTGATACATGACTTACCATTTTTGCCTTCCTCACGTCACTGAGGAAAGGCTATAAAATCACTCGAAAAATGAGCTTCTCAATTAGACCTCCTAGACCCACCTTTATGTATACCTATCGACTCAGAATCAAATTCTGAGCAAATGTCTGTGTGTGTGGTGGGATGTTGATCAAAAAATTGTCACTCGATTATCTCGACATTGGCTGAACCGATTTTGTCCGTTTTGGCGTCATTCGATCCGTCTTGAGGTCCCATAAGTCGCTATTAAAAATTATGCAGTTTAGTTAAGTACTTCAAAAGTTATGCTAAAAAAACGATTTTAGCAATAGTCCGGAAGATTGTAAAAAGGGTGGTTTTTGTAAGAAAACCCCTCATGCTATACATTTTCAGAAAGGTATTCAAAAGACCTTTCCAACGCGTCCAAGACATTGAAGATCTGAATATCCTATCAAAAGTTATAAGCACTTAAGTGTAATTTATACGCTTTTTGGAGGCCGGATCACAGATATGTTGATGAAAACGTTGTCCGGATCTCTCATGCGACCTATCGTTGGATAGGTATTCAAAAGAGCTTTCCAATGCGTCCTAAACATTGAAGATCTGACAACTCTATCAAAAGTTATAAGCACTTAAGTGTTTTTTAAGCACTTTTTGCATTTTGGATAGCACCCTTTAAATGTGAGGAAGGCGCCAACCACCTAAGGGTGGATTAAGTAACGTTTTTTAATTCAAATTTGTTTTTATTGTTCAGTTTCTAGTTTTTGAAGTTTATTTTATAAATATTCCCTTTTCTCATTTTTCAAAGAATCCTTCAGCATCTAAATACACAAATAAACATCCTCGTGGGCAAGCTCGTCCGTTGCTTCAGAGCAAACATTACGCTGTGAGGAAACACCCAGCTTATGACTTTTTCCTGGTAGATACCACCAACTCCACCTTTCTCTCTGTTGGGTTCCATCCACCTTTCTCTCTGTTGGTACAAAAACTAAACTTTTGCATTGCAACAGACAGCAAAAAATAAAGTTCTTTCCTAGTTCAATGGAATCTGCGTCTCTCATTGGCACTCTAAAAGTCCAGCTTGACCAAGATGTTGCAGGTTTTGACGTGTAACCACATGAGGTTGCTGCAAGTTTAGATTACCAAAACGCATTTGAGCAATTCTCTACCAAAACCGGAAATGGATTTTATTTGTATTTTTTGATTTGGCTCAAACTTTGTGGGGGCCTTCCCTATGACCAAATATGCTAATTTGAGTCATTGGTTCACCCATACAAGTCTCCATACAATTTTGGCAGCTGTCCATACAAAAATGGTATGTAAATATTCAAACAGCTGTAACTTTTGAGTGAATTTTCTGATCAATTTGGTGTCTTCGGCAAAGTTGTAGGTATTGTTAAGGACTTTTGAGAAAAAATAGGTACACGGAAAAAAAATTGCAGATTTTTTTATCAACTTTTTTTTCACTAAAACTCAATTTCCCAAAATACGCATTTTTTGATTTTCGAGATTTTTGGTCAAAAAATCTGCCGCCGAGTTATGAATTTTTGAAAAAATAGTGATTTTTGGAAAAAATCGAATTTTTATGCAAAAACAAGTTTGACATTACTTTGTAATGCAAAATTGAATTTGCAATCGAAAAGTACTTTACAGATTTTTTGATAAAGGGCTCCGTTTTCAAGATATAGCCACCGAAAGTTTGATTTTAGCGAAATATTTGCAGTTTTTCAATTTTTAAAAATAGTGACTATGAGTGACCATTTCTAAAACCATTTTTTTTAAACTTCAGAAAATTTGCTATAAAATTGTCCAAGAGACATTGAAGATTGGACCTCTGGTTGCTGAAATACAGCGGCTTAAAGAAAAAGAAACACGAAAATTGAAGTTTTCTAAGTCTCACCCAATCAGCCCACCATTTTCTAATGACGATATCTCAGCAATTAATGGTCCTATTTTCAATGTTAATACATGAAACATTCGTGAAAATTTCCGATCTTTTCGAAAAAAATATTTTGAAAAACATTATTAACAGTATTAACATTGAAAATCGGATCATTAATTGCTGAGATATCGTCATTAGAAAAAGGTGGGTTGTTTTGGTGAGATTTAGAAAACTTCAATTTTCGTGTTTCTTTTTCTTTAAGCGGCTCTATCTCAGCAACCCGAGGTCCAATCTTCAATGTCTCTTAGACAATTTTATAGCAAATTTTCTGAACTTTTCAAAAAAAATATTTTTAGAGATGGTCACTCATGGTCACTATTTTTAAAAATTGAAAAACTGCAAATATTTCGCTAAAATCAAACTTTCGGTGGCTATATCTTGAAAACGGAGCCCTTTATCAAAAAATCTGTAAAGTACTTTTCGATTGCAAATTCAATTTTGCATTAAAAATTAATGTCAAACTTGTTTTTGCATGAAACTTCAATTTTTTCCAAAAATCACTATTTTATCAAAAATTCATAACTCGGCGGCAGATTTTTGACCATGTTTCTCTATGGCTCAATAGTTGCGGATTTTTGTCCCCTAAAACATATAAAAAAATCTCGAAAATCAAAAAATACGTATTTTGGGATTTTGAGTTTTAGTAAAAAAATGTTGATAAAAAAATCTGCAAATATTTTTTCCGTGTACCAATTTTTTTCTCAAAAGTTCTCAACAATACCTACAACTTTGCCGAAGACTCCAAATTGATCAGAAAATTCACTCAAAAGTTACAGCTGTTTGAATATTTATAAACCATTTTTGTATGGACAGCAGCCAAAATTGTATGGAGACTTGTATGGGTGAACCAATGACACAAAATAGCTTATTTGGTCATAGGAAAGGCCCCCACAAAGTTTGAGTCAAATAAAAAAATACAAAAAATAAAAATGGTCGAAATCGGCCGATTTCGTAGAGAGTTGCTCATTTAAGAGGTGGTCACTTTTTAACAAAGAAGTCTGAACCTAGCTAAACATATATTGATAAATGTTGCCTTCTAACCTGAAACCACCATAAATCATCTGCCAAAGTCATAATACCCGGAATAATTGATACGTTTTTTCTCGCACGAAAGTCTTTGCGTCCAACCCGAGCACATCATCATCCTGGACCACCGCCCATTCTCATCGCAAGTGCTTCGAAATCTGCAGCTGGCGCTGCCGGGTTATTCATTGTCGTCAGCTGCACCTGCAAATTAGCGAGATTAATGGTCGATCATTAAGGTGTGCACTTGACTGCGTGCTCGATTTTTTACAGAATTTTCACTAGCTTGGAAGAACGGAGTTCATCGTGGTATGAAACATGACTGTTTTGTTCTGTACAAAGTTTATGGATTTCTTAGGAATATTTAAGATAGATTTCTCAATTGACATTTTTGATATTGATGCCAGTAAACGCTTCAGTTTTGTTTAGATATGATAGATATGTACTCCCTAATCAAGTTTCAGTCGACAGAATTATATTTCAGTGAATTTCCTGCCAATTAATAAAAATTTAAATTCCGGTATACATACTATGGAATCATCTACAACATCCATCCGCACCAAATGTAATGTAAACGCAAAAAAAATATTCAAAAAAAAATGTTTAATGCAATGGTGTAGCTAATAAATGAAGCACATTGTTAATAACTGATACTCCTACCCTATAGAACATTTCAATTTGCACGCAGTACTCACGAGCAATCAACAGCTAATAAAGATAATCTCCCAATTAACATACGCCCACACTAAGCTTCTTCCGAGCAGATATATCCTGCCATTGTCACCGACCAGCGGGAGGAGGTGAGGTGAACTGCTCCCACCACATCAGAGGCAACTTTTCATTCCGAGAAAGGCCAAAAAAAGATCCCCCAGGTCAGGTGGCTTTCAATTAGCAGCCAGCCGTGTTCACACTCATTAAGCAAACCCCCCGTTTTTAACACACACACGTAATCTCCAGGGAAGCCGCTCTTTGACGCCCTCCCCCCCTTCAAAAGCTCACTCAGTGTTGGGGTGACGAGGGGCAAAATGGGGGTTGAACATTTTGGGGACACCCCCGTTTTAATTCATGCGACGACGGCGACGATGGCAACGAGACGATCCATTATGTCACCACCTTGCATAATGAAGTGAAAAGAGTCACAGAAGAGCTGGTGTGAGTGTGTGGAGCGACGATGTGTGCGTGTGTGTGTGTCGGCTTCATGTCGAGATGATTTATATTTTCATGATTTAATCAACTTTTAGCACAGCAAGTGAAAAGAGCAAGGGACGACAGAGGTTAATCCTAATGGAAGAAAAAAGCTGAACAACGTCATGTTTCAAAAAGGTAAAATAGTTTTGAGCAGCGAACTTCAGTTAATTTTTCTTTTTATTTCACATAACCCTTTGCAACTCGTGTGCAAATTGTTTTAATTGATGCATGAAGACTAGGGTGTCCAGAATATGGGACTTTTTCAAAACAAGCTGAATATTGTTCCTTGACCTATTTGAGAACTCTGAACAAAATTTGAGCAAAATCGGTCGTGATTAACCCATTTATACTCGAAGGTGAAGTTTGTATCCATGGGAAAAATCGAAAAAAGGATGAAACCTCAATTTTCTTACGGTTTGGTCTGCCCGGCCGGCTACTTCCATCCAAATATTCCCAAAAGGGAGAATAGGTAGGAGGTGATAGTTGAAAATTTAAAGGCCACGTGGTTTATGCACGATCCCTAAGCAGTTTGCATCCTTCAGGGAAAAGGTAAAAAAAATGTCCAGTTTTCCTCCTAAAATTCAATCGTGTGCATTTGAAGGATTTTTTTGCGGGAAGTTCAATGATATACGAATATACACGTTGTATACGAAATCTTAATTTTGATTAAGCTTAAAATTTTTCATTTCCATTTTTATTGTTTCTAAACTCAAAACAATAAAAGAAACGTTTTGTTTAAGGGTTTATGTAAATTATTCCTGGAAGCAGGGAATGGACTGTTGAAAAACAAGGGGTTACATACATGTAAATCGGCACTAATGTCAGAGGTTGCTTTGACCACAAACTTAAACTTTTTTTAAATCTGTTTTCAGGACATTAATAAATACATTTTCAACTTTCATCAAAATAAATTTGAAGACATTTGGCTGTATCATTGGCAAGATACAGCTATATAAATTTAGCATTTTCAAAAAACGGGTGCCTCGATATCTCAACACTGCCTTTAAATCGGCTCAAAATTTTGGTGAAAACTCATTAAACCTGTCGCGTGTGCATGGCGAAGGCCGATTTTCAAAAAGTTTATTTTTAAAAAAGTTAAAAATATTTTTTTTTGTTTTTCATATTAAAAATCGTCCGTTTTTTATTTTAGTATTTTTTTTAAATGCAAAATTTCAAAATCGGGAAATTTTGCACATGGAATATGTCTTGAGAGTCTTCATCCAAAATTTCAGCCAATTTGGTCTATCCCATCGTGGCACCCGTAAATCTACTCGGTGTTCACAGAAAAACGCTCGCTTAGTTGGCAAAATTTTCAGCTTAAATCGTCTCTTACTCAGTTTAATCATGAAATATCTTCATGAAAATCATCTTTTAAGTTGATTTAATAAATTTTCCATTAAAAATAAATGTTTCGAAATTTCGAAATTTCGAAACTATTTGAAAATTGGACCATTAGTTGCTAAGATATCGACATTAGAAAATGGTAGGTTGTTTGGGTGAGCCTTAAAAAACATCAATTTTTCATGTTTTTAAACCTTTGCATGGCAATATCTCAGCAACTAAGGCTCGTATCAATAAAGTTCAAAAAAGCAAAATATAGAGAATTTCTCAACTTTCCAAAAATATTTGTTTCAATAGTGGGCAAACATGTGCACTTATTAAAAATAAAATAAAAACTGAGACTGCTTTCAAAATAGTCACCCAAAAATGGATTTAACTTGAACAATTTTTGCTACCAATATTTCGATTTAAAAAACAGTTTTGATTCAAAAATTCATAACTCGGTCAAAGATTTTTTGCGCAACCTGGAAATTCCTGAAATGTTGGCATTTAATGTCCTCTAAAAGATATAAAAAAAATAAAATTAGTGTTTTTTTTTTGCAAATCAAGTTTTGTGACAACAAATCAAATTAGAAATCACCAAAATATTTAACAGTGTATTATTTTTTTAAGTGTAGTCTTTATCCATACCTACAACTTTGCCCATGTCTCCAAATCGATCAAAATACTCCTTCAAAAGATACAGATTTTTGAATTTGTATGGAAAATTATATGGACAATCTTATGATGCAAAATGGCTTCTTTAGGCATACCGAAGACACCAAAAATGTTTCAGCCGTATTAAAAAATACAAAAAAAACGAATGATTAAAATATTAGAGAATTGTCAAAATCATTATATATTTTATAAAATTTATGTGAAGTTTTTTGCTCAAAGATCTATCATCAACATTTTTTCTCAAAAAGACATAACATAGACATAAAAATATTAAGAAAACTGATTTAAAAATATAAAAAATATAAAAGTTGAAATAGAAAGCCATAGTCTCTATGAATGAAAGAAGCAAGACAAAATGCATTTTACACTATTTCAATTGTTTGGCAGTCATTAGTTTTCTAAAACTGTAACATTTGACGAAAACAAAAAAAAAAACAGCACAAAAACTCTTAAAAGTTTGGGTACCAGCGTAATCATGAACAACCCTTATTTACAGCTGAGCCAAAAGATGCATAAAGGAACCAAATCATCAAAACTGCACTTTTAGAGGAATGTTTATTTTCTAATAAGTTTTGGGATACACAGAAAAAAGCAATGAGTTTAAATTTGAAGATTGAGCTTTTATTTTGCCTGTCTTTTTGACGAAAAGGCTTAAAATCTCTGGAAGATTGAACACTTCTAGATCGTCCAATTTCCCGTCCCGGGAAAAAATTTCCCGGGAATTCCCGGGATTTCCCGAAAAAAAAATATTTCCCGTTTACAAATTTACAAATTTCCCGGGAATTCCCGGAATTCAAGCGGAAGTGAAAAACATAATTTCTGCATTTTTTTTTCTCATTTCATTAAACTGGTCATAGAGGCATGTTTAAAATTTCTCATAAAAAAAATACCAAAATACATTTTCTTGTAGTTGAATGATTTTTTACATGCAGTCAAGTTGTTAATTGATCTTCACACTTATTTAAACCATTAATTTTGATGTCCTATACAATTTTGTTGCTTAGTATTAATTAAAATCAAGACCATAATAATTTTCAATAATTTTAGAATTTCCCGGGAATTCCCGGGATTTCCCGGGAAATTGGCTGAAAATTTCCCGTTTCCCGGGAAATTTGTAAACCCGGGAAATTGGACGCTCTAAAGTCTTCAAATAAACCTCCTAGATTTTTTAGGACTAAACATAAATCTGAGAATCTCAGCAACTAGCATAGTTGCTCGACAAATCCATTACTGAAAAATAATAACGTGTCGTGATAATTTGATTTCTTTGGGAGTGCTAACAACAACTTGAACATTTCTTTACAATAATATTATTGCTGATTGGTTCTTTCAAAGAACTTCACTACAGTATCAATTTTCTTTAGCACAACATTCCAGCCTATCAGAAAATCTTAAATTACCTAAACCAATTCTCTCAGCAAGTATACTTTCCCGGAATCCAATGCCCCAATCACTTCCGGACAGCACTTTGCCCTGTCATTACCTTATTCCAGGACATGGGTGCCCGGGGGGCGGGGGCAGACTTATCTTTATTGAGAGCGCGCCGATCGACATTATTGGAGTGGCTCTCGAATGTCCTCTTCCGCTTGGGGAGAGTAACCTTAGCCCCAACCCCTCCCAAGTGCCGGACAATGGGCTTTGATTCGATTCAAATTGTATTATAACGAGCATAACCATAACCGGAATTGGCGCTCCCCGTCCCAATGGGCCAATGGGGGGTGTACTCACAATGGGGGGTGGGATTGTGTGTGCTGTGTGGGCTAAGAAAAGTAAGGAGTGTGGGAAATTCTTTTCTTACCATGGAGAGGGGTGGAGGTGAAGGATCCTCTTGGCAACCGAGCAGAAATAAGACGACCCGCTGCCGATGGATGTGCAAGAAATCCTGGAAAGTCTTGAACGTGATGCTTGAGAATCCACCGTACTTCAGGATGTAGGGGAGTTTTGGGTTTTTGGAGGTATCTTCTAGATAATAGTTTAAGTGAATTTTGACAATCAATAAGTAATTTTTTATTGGTTTTGAATCCATTTCATAACTCAAACACCCCAGGTCTCCCTACAGTATTTCTGTGCTCATGTGAACAAACCCGCTTCAAACAAGCTCTGCTTACTCTTAATCCATTGAATCCCATCAATTCAACGCGCTTTCGTGCTATCCCAGCATGTTTTTTTTTATCACTTCTGTGTACGGAAATCCAAACTACCACCTTTTCACGGTTCTTGGAGAAATATTTTCCTCAGACAATCTTCTTACCTTCAGATTCCAGTTTGGAAAAACAATCCACTTTCCACCGGGGTTTCCTACTCCCGTACTTGAAATCTTTTTTTAAGGTAAAATGTGCCAAATTCGACTTGATTAAAAAAATATAAAAAAAAACCGAATTAGTTTTAAAAATAAAAATGTCTCACATGCAAACATTTTTTTTACAGTATTAAACCAAAATAGGCTAGCTTTCACTAAACAATACATACACAAGTGAAAAAAAAACCTTGAAGTTGGTTAGTGGTTGAGTTATTGGATCAGAAACGTTGAAAATTGATTATTATGAGATTTTCTTCGGAATCGAAGAAGACCGTGCTGTTTTGGTACAATAGAAAAGAAAAGTGTGAAAAAAGTGATCCGAAGTTTGAAGAAATAAATCGATAAGAACTTTGTGTTTACTCGCAAAAAAGGTTGAAGGTTTATTGATATTTTTATTTGATTTTTTTGAAAAACCAAAAAATCAGCAAACTCTCGATTTTAAAATTAGAAATTCCTGTTACACCTACCCGAGCATGGGTAAATAACAAGGGAAATGCGTAATAATACCTTTCTCTGGTATCAATACCAAATTTTGGTATTCTTGGACCCTTTAAAATTTGTCTTAAGGATTATGCAAGAGCAAAATGTGGTATCATACCAATTTAAGGTATTGTTTTGATATTGCAAAATTGCAGAATTTGTCAATGATGGAACACCACATTTTGGTATTATTTTGGTATTTAAGTGTTTTATCAAATTCCTCTGAAACTATGGGAAAATTTTGACCAATTTTGACAAAATAATTAATTTTGCGCTAAAATAATGTCTCAAAGCGAATGCTTTCATTCAAAACCGGAAATTTCTAACTTGATTTTAAACATTTTTGATATACCCCCTATAGAAATGACTTGAAATTGTGGAAAATTTTCTAAGTCAGGATGGCACATTTTGGTATTATTTTGGTATTTAAGTGTTTTAGCAAATTCCTCTGAAACTATGGGAAAATTTTGACCAATTTTGACAAAATAATTAATTTTGCGCTAAAATAATGTCTCAAAGCGAATGCTTTCATTCAAAACCGGAAATTTCTAACTTGATTTTAAACATTTTTGATATACCCCCTATAGAAATGACTTGAAATTGTGGAAAATTTTCTAAGTCAGGATGGCACATTTTGGTATTATTTTGGTATTTAAGTGTTTTAGCAAATTCCTCTGAAACTATGGGAAAATTTTGACCAATTTTGACAAAATAATTAATTTTGCGCTAAAATAATGTCTCAAAGCGAATGCTTTCATTCAAAACCGGAAATTTCTAACATGATTTTAAACATTTTTGATATACCCCCTACAGAAATGACTTGAAATTGTGGAAAAATTTCTAAGTCAGGATGGCACATTTTGGTATTATTTGAATATTGAAAGGTTTCATCAATTTTCTCTGAAACTATGGGAAATTTGTTAAAAAAAATTTACGAGTTAATTAATTTTGCGCTAAAATGACTTGAAACCCAAAAATGTTAAAGATGATTTTAAAAATTAGTGTGATATACCCACTAATATTTTTTTCAAAAACGTTGAAATATCTCTAAGTCGGGATAACCAAATACTTTTAAAAACGAGTCAATCGACAGATTAATGAATTTTGGTGAATTTCAATTCAGTTTAATTTTAATAATACTTATTTTTCAATCTTGTTATTTTTCAGAAGCTTCAAGAACTTCAAGCACAGGCCGTTCATCAATGACAAATGCATTCGGTGTGGTGAAGAATATTACTAATAACAACATGGAATCATCAGGTGAGTAGATTTGGCTGTTGCATATGAATAATTTCCGTTTTTTCACTAACTGCAACTGCTGCACTAAAAATGGTATGTAAATACCAAATTTTGGTATTACTTGTTCAAATACCAGCGACCATAATGTGCTCTTGGTTGCCCAGTAATAGATGGTAAAATACCATGAAGTCATACCAAAATCATGTAAGTGAAAGACCACAGAAATACCAAAATATGATTTTCCAAGGGCGCGGGAATACCTAAAAATAAAACCATGGCAATACCAAGTTTTGGTATTCAAGCAATGTTCAAAAATCCAGAAGACCTCAACTTGGTATTGAAATGGTTTTATTTTGAGGTACTATTTTACCCTTGGAATAACATGGTTTGGTATTGTTGTGCCCTTACACCAGGGGTGACCAAAGTATGGCCCGCGGGCCAAACGTGGCCCGCGAGGTGATTTTTTGTGGCCCGCGGACCCATTTTGAATAATCATTTAAAATGGCCCTTTGACGCATCTGTAAGTGATTCTATAATTAATTTTTGTAAACCTTTTATGTTTTTGTTAATCATTATAAAATTTATGATTTTTCCACACTTTGATCCCGATTATATAAAATAAATAAATATTGTGTTGTGGATTTTATCTTGTTAAAACATTGTAGCTAACACGTTTAAATATAATTGAAAAGAGAAAATATTGTCAAGATTTAGGTAAGGTGAATGTGATTACTGCATTTTTTCTTAACTATCAACACTTAGTTCACAAATCACTTTTTTGTTTTAAAAAAGGGGCTCAAAGTAATTTATTAAGCCAAAAGTACAAAATCATAAGATATTTCGGTAGCTTTTATCATGTTTAGTACACTCAACCCCCGGTGGTTGGTCACTTTTTCGTTTGACACTTTTTTAGTTTGTACCCCGTTGGTTGGTCAAAGTCAAATTAAAAAGTGACGAACTGTCACTTTTTACACAGCGCTCACGCACACTATCAAAACAAACGTAGGCAGAGCAGTGTAGTGTGTGTGAACTCCGTGTAAAAGGGGTGTCAAACTAAAACGTGACCCCGTTCGTTTGACAACAGTTGGTGTCAAACCATCGGGGTTTGAGTGTAATAAAACAAGCCCATGGCCGTCTTACTCCGCCTGACGGCTTACCACTACCTCCCCTATAGATCGTTCGAATTTTATTTAAGCAGGAAACTGTAAAGATAGCTAAAATAAAGGTTTAAAATAATTCAAAAATCATTACGTTCGTTTTTTTATTATCAGAGCCTCAAACTTATTTTGCACTTATTAGAACCTTCCACCTCGTGATTTACGCAATTTCACAAGGTTTGTTTCAACCCTTCTTAAATTTAATTAAAAAAAATCAATTAAAATACTAGTGCATTCAACCAAATACCTTTTAATTTTCAATATATTTATGAAACACGATTGTATTCTGTCTAAAATATTTTATTGATTTCAATGAATGTTGTGGCACGAAAGTTGCAATCAAAATCAAATGAATAATATTTGCTTGGCGATTTTTTTTGATTTTCTGATTCTAATAAAGTTTAACCAATTGATTTAATGTTTTTTCTATAAACTAACTTTATACTACTTTTAAATTATGAAAACATTCTAAAAATACAAGAAATTTCACAAAACTTAATGGACTCATAATTTTTTTTCATTTTCATAGATTCAATTTCTTTCATTATTTTCATTTTTTTTTTCTCATTTGGCCCGCAATCTCATGTGAGCTTCAAATTTGGCCCGCCGTTCAAAAACTTTGAGCACCCCTGCCTTACACATACAAGATTTTGGTATGATTTCATGGTATTTTACCATCTATTACTGGGCAACCAAGGGCACATTTTGGTCGCTGTTATTTGCCCAAGTAATACCAAAATTTGGTATTCCCGTGTTATTTACCCCTGCTCGGGTATTTGGGCCAAATATTAGAAGTTTTCGAAGGCTTTCATTTGTTCGAATCATTTAATGAACAAGAACATAAAGTACAAAAAAGTCATTTCATTTCCATTTCCCCCCAAGGGTTCTTTCCTAATGGAAACGACCTTTAAACGAAAAATCACTGACCCAAAATTTGTCCGGACCACTCTCTGTCACATCTAATGTTTATCGACAAATTCGTAGAAAACGAAGCAGAGAGTTCAATTAGTTGGTTGGTGACGCGCGGTCAATTATGTGGCATTGTGTGTGAAAAGAAAAGAATTTTATTTCGTGTTTCATCCTGGTTGGCTTGCCCACAAGCAGAAGAAAATCAGTTCAATTAGTTGGGTGGTGACGCGCGGTCAATTATGTGGCATTGTGTGTGAAAAGAAAAGAATTTTATTTCGTGTTTCATCCTGGTTGGCTTGCCCACAAGCAGAAGAAAATCAGTTCAATTTGTTGGGTGGTGACGCGCGGTCAATTATGTGGCATTGTGTGTGAAAAGAAAAGAATTTTATTTCGTGTTTCATCCTGGTTGGCTTGCCCACAAGCAGAAGAAAATCAGTTCAATTAGTTGGTTGGTGACGCGCGGTCAATTATGTGGCATTGTGTGTGAAAAGAAAAGAATTTTATTTCGTGTTTCATCCTGGTTGGCTTGCCCACAAGCAGAAGAAAATCAGTTCAATTAGTTGGGTGGTGACGCGCGGTCAATTATGTGGCATTGTGTGTGAAAAGAAAAGAATTTTATTTCGTGTTTCATCCTGGTTGGCTTGGCCACAAGCAGAAGAAAATCAGTTCAATTTGTTGGGTGGTGACGCGCGGTCAATTATGTGGCATTGTGTGTGAAAAGAAAAGAATTTTATTTCGTGTTTCATCCTGGTTGGCTTGCCCACAAGCAGAAGAAAATCAGTTCAATTAGTTGGTTGGTGACGCGCGGTCAATTATGTGGCATTGTGTGTGAAAAGAAAAGAATTTTATTTCGTGTTTCATCCTGGTTGGCTTGCCCACAAGCAGAAGAAAATCAGTTCAATTAGTTGGGTGGTGACGCGCGGTCAATTATGTGGCATTGTGTGTGAAAAGAAAAGAATTTTATTTCGTGTTTCATCCTGGTTGGCTTGGCCACAAGCAGAAGAAAATCAGTTCAATTAGTTGGGTGGTGACGCGCGGTCAATTATGTGGCATTGTGTGTGAAAAGAAAAGAATTTTATTTCGTGTTTCATCCTGGTTGGCTTGCCCACAAGCAGAAGAAAATCAGTTCAATTAGTTGGTTGGTGACGCGCGGTCAATTATGTGGCATTGTGTGTGAAAAGAAAAGAATTTTATTTCGTGTTTCATCCTGGTTGGCTTGCCCACAAGCAGAAGAAAATCAGTTCAATTAGTTGGGTGGTGACGCGCGGTCAATTATGTGGCATTGTGTGTGAAAAGAAAAGAATTTTATTTCGTGTTTCATCCTGGTTGGCTTGCCCACAAGCAGAAGAAAATCAGTTCAATTTGTTGGGTGGTGACGCGCGGTCAATTATGTGGCATTGTGTGTGAAAAGAAAACAATTTTATTTCGTGTTTCATCCTGGTTGGCTTGCCCACAAGCAGAAGAAAATCAGTTCAATTAGTTGGGTGGTGACGCGCGGTCAATTATGTGGCATTGTGTGTGAAAAGAAAAGAATTTTATTTCGTGTTTCATCCTGGTTGGCTTGCCCACAAGCAGAAGAAAATCAGTTCAATTTGTTGGGTGGTGACGCGCGGTCAATTATGTGGCATTGTGTGTGAAAAGAAAAGAATTTTATTTCGTGTTTCATCCTGGTTGGCTTGCCCACAAGCAGAAGAAAATCAGTTCAATTAGTTGGTTGGTGACGCGCGGTCAATTATGTGGCATTGTGTGTGAAAAGAAAAGAATTTTATTTCGTGTTTCATCCTGGTTGGCTTGCCCACAAGCAGAAGAAAATCAGTTCAATTAGTTGGGTGGTGACGCGCGGTCAATTATGTGGCATTGTGTGTGAAAAGAAAAGAATTTTATTTCGTGTTTCATCCTGGTTGGCTTGCCCACAAGCAGAAGAAAATCAGTTCAATTTGTTGGGTGGTGACGCGCGGTCAATTATGTGGCATTGTGTGTGAAAAGAAAAGAATTTTATTTCGTGTTTCATCCTGGTTGGCTTGCCCACAAGCAGAAGAAAATCAGTTCAATTTGTTGGGTGGTGACGCGCGGTCAATTATGTGGCATTGTGTGTGAAAAGAAAAGAATTTTATTTCGTGTTTCATCCTGATTGGCTTGCTCAAGTCCTTCCTATATCATCGTTGATCGGGAGGCACGACGTCGTGTGAATTGTTGCATTAAAATAAGTTTAAGTATTACTGTAAATGACTGTAAAAAAGTCCTTCCTATATCATCAATGTCGTCTGGGTAATCGTGATGAAAAATTACATTTATTCAGTATTTAAATACCTGTGCGCGAGTGTTTTGGTGTGCTAATTAGAAAGACCTTCCCATAGCATCGTTGCTCGGAAGGCTCGCCGACGGGTTTGTTATGAAAGTCCTCCCCATAGCATCGTAGCTCGGGAGGCATCGAAAAGCCAATACCTTATCCTACTAACCCAAAAAAAAAAATCACGTGATGCTTGAAGGAGATGCTGTGGATTCAACGGTCTCAAGCGGTATCAACAAGTATATAGCGAAAAACTATGTGCTTGATGAGTCTGCAACTTCAACTATCGGACTAACATTCCTCCCTTTTGTTGAACTGCAGGCTTCTTGGGAGGGCGCCGGTATTGACTAATAAAGTCGGGGTCTTCAGGGGTTAAACAGTGAACGGATGGTTGGCTCCCACTGATCATTTTTGATTCATTGTTTAACTTCAGCTGATCTGTCAATAACGGAGTAGCAGCTCATTGGCAGTCAACCATGCTCATGCTCATGCTCATGCTCAAATTCGTAGAAAACGAAGCAGAAAAAAAATCGCTTTTATCGTTTCTAATTTTCGCAGCGAATTCAAAAAATGCTATTTCTGTCACCAACCTTGGAATTAACCTTGGAAACCTGATCGTTCGATAACGTTCAATGACGACGGTGAGAAGCAAAAAAAAAAAAGGAAAATTCGAAACCTTTTAAAAGTATTGCCTGTGTAAAATTAAATAACCTCCCCCTCTCCAAACTCCCCATTGACAGCATTTCTCAGAGGAACCAATAGAATCGCCAGAGGAAAGAAAGTAGGGGGGGGGGGGGGTCAGAGGCTGTGAAAACTCTTCCTCGTCCGAGAGGCACTTAAGACGATGAGACATGACGCAAAGGTGAGCGCTGTGGAGAAAAAGGGATGATAAAAAAGGCTTTGATTTAAATTCTCGCGAGGAAATGCTACATTTTGTGCCAGCATTTCTCCTTCTTTTTTTCGTCCTTGCTTGGGCGCGTGATGCGTTTTTATAGCCGCGTTACACAATTGCTAGCTGCCACCAACACTCACTGGTGAAATCGTCACGGCCAGATAACCCTCAATTAGCTAGGGGGATAAATTGGCATTTTGTTTTGTTCAGATTTTTTGCTGAAATGGAATAAACGATTTGTCCCGGTTTTTTTTTGTCAGAAAGGTGCAAACAAATGGATGGAGCGTTATGGAGCAATTCAAGCCCAAAAAAGGAGTTTTTCAGGTAATTTTGTACTCGACCTACTCCAATTTCAATGAAACCTGGTAGACATGTCTAGAGATGTTTAGGATAAACATTACATCTATTCCACGTCAATTTTCGTCGATTTTCGTCGATTTTCGCAAAAAGCCCATTTTTCAAATCATCATATCTCCGGAACAGCTTGACCAATTTTAGAGCGCCACGTTTCAAAAAAAAGCTTAATAGTCTTTTAAGGAAAAATACGTGAAGGTTCAAAAAAGCTAGCTCATGGGGTCTTTTTTAGGGGGTAGTATTTTTTGAGAAATAGCAAGAAAACTGTCATATATATATGACAGCGTGGCACATCCCCGTTCATTTGCGGGGCGAACGGAAATCTTTGGTAGAGAAAAAATTAAAGTTATCCTCATTTGAAATTTTTGAACTTTTTTTCTATGGGGCGAAATTTCGTCTATTTCAATTTAGTATTGTTATAGGCCTACATTGACATGATTTATGGTTCAGATCATTAGGGCGTCCAAATTTCCCAGGTTTTGAATTTCCCGGGAAACGGGAAAAATATTTTCGGGATCCCGGGAAATTTTTGAAACAGTCATAAAATCTATGTTTTCATTTTATTTGTTATGTTTTTCAAGCTTAAAATCAGAGATTTGACTCAATCATATTAATTGATGATAACCTACACTTCAATCTAAACAAGAGCGACCGTTCTTAAATAGCCTAAATGAAATTAAAGTAAGCACAACACTGTGGATTTTAAATGAACTACAATGTGATTCAAATTAAATAAATTTATATAAATATATTTCTTTTTCACATGACACGATCAGAAAAACTTGAAAAATTTATTTGAAAATATAATGATAACAAGAGGCGACAACAGACAAAATGACACCAGTCAATGTAAAATTTCAGATAACTTTTGAATTTCATGTTTTATAGAATAAAAGTTTATCCAACAAGCGGCAAAAAGAAGACTTTTCCAGTACAAAAGAAACTCCTGGCGCATTGGTTGTTTCGAAAAAGTAATCTAGAAATACGACAAGTGCTGAAAAAAAAGTTTTACAACAAGTTGCTTAAAACATTTGTGCAATCCCGAGTAATCGCCTTTTGAATGTATTAAATAAATTCACCGTTAAAATTAAAATAGTGCACTCAAACCCCGTTGGTTTGACACCAACTGTTGTCAAACGAACAGGGTCACTTTTTAGTTTGACACCCCTTTTACACGGAGTTCACACATACTACCAAACGTTTGTTTTGATAGTGTGCGTGAGCGCCGTGTAAAAAGTGACAGTTCGTTACTTTTTAGTTTGACTTTGACCAACCAACGGGGTACAAACTAAAAAAGTGTCAAACGAAAAAGTGACCAACCACCGGGGGTTGAGTGTAGTTTATGCAACAAGTTGCAAAAAGAGGATTTTTTCAGCATGACTCGTACATTTATCCATCGAGGTTCACCGAGTTGGATAAATACGAAGAGTGCTGAAAAAAACAAGTTTTGCAACGAGTTCCATACATCATTTTTTGCAATTCCAAAAAACACACACTGAGTGAAATTTTATGTCAAATTTTCATGTATTTTGTCAATAAATCGTTTAAATAAAAAAATGTTGAACATGTTGTGCTGAAAAGTTCAACTTTTCAGCACCCATTTGAGTGCTGAAAAGTAGATTTTTTCAGCATTTATCTTTAAGAGTGTTGCTATTCGATTCTGTTATTTTTGGTACAGAAAAGTAGGCTATTTCGTCGTTCAAGAATGACAGGAAAAGTAAGTAGTTTCACGACGGAATTGCAAAAAATAATTTAAAATTTTTACTTTTGAAACAAGTGCTGAAAAGTTCTACTTTTACAAAAAATCTTTTGCAAAAAAACTTATTTTAAAAATTATCTTTAGGTGAATAATTCTCCACCAACTCACACGAAATCGGAAAAAGTTGCCCCGACCTCTCTTCGATTTTCGTGAAACTTTGCTCTAAGGGGTAATTTTGGTCCCTGATCACGAATCTGAGGTCCATTTTTCGATATCTCGTGACGGTGGGGCGGTACGACCACTTTCATTTTTCTAGGTTTTTACAAAGACACGTTTTTCAGTGATTTGTAGCTCGCAACCGTGAAGAGATAGAAATTTGGTGTCAAAGGGCTTTTGTGTAAAATTAGACGCCCGATTTGATGGCGTACTCAAAATTCCGAAAAAGCGTATTTTTCATAAAAAAAGTTAAAAAATAGTTTTAATATTGCTGCCATTTCCCGTTACTCAACTGTCAAAAATCGTGAGACATGTCAATTTATGGGAAATTTAATGTAATGTATGTTAATGTTTTTCATTTAGAATTACGCGTTTTTCTAACTTTGCAGGGTTATATTTTAGAGTTTTTTTGACGATTTTTCACGAGTTTTGACAGTTGAGGAACGGGAAATGGCAGCGATTTTAAAACTATTTTTTAACTTTTTTTTAATGAAAAATACGTTTTTTCGGAGTTTTGAGTACGCCATCAAATCGGGCGTCTAATTTTACACAAAAGTCCCTTTGATACCAAATTTCTATCTCTTCACGGTTGCGTCACGGTGTCTTGGTAAAAAACCAAAACAATGAAAAGGGTCGTACCGCCCCACTGTTACGAAATATCAAAAATTGGACCTCGGATTCGTGATCAGGAACCAAATATCCCCTTAGAGCAAAGATTCACGCAAATCGAAGAGGGGTCGGGGCAACTGCTGTGTGAGTTGTTGGAGAATGACTTAACTAAGAAAATACAAAAATAAAGTCTGAATAGGTAAGGAGATTTTAGAACAATTATTTTAAAAATCGGTGTTCTGTGAAATTGTAAGTCATTCAAAATATGATGCAAAAAATGGCTAAATAGTTATCTTAATTCGTTTCATTTCTCCTGATTTCAAATCCTTGATTTGATTTTTTTCCAAATTTCGAATCATAAATATACATTTAAAAATATATAAAATCAAATAAAAAATATTTAAAGCACTAGCCAGTTTTCAGATCGGTAAACTAAAATTTTATTAGTTTTCCCTGATAAACAAATTTTTGCTGATATATGCCGAAAACAAATTATAATGCTTTAAAATTATTATCGATTATGAAGTATTCAACTGTTCGTCTATTTCCACAACCAAATCTGAATTTCCAGACAAAAATTTGTTTTTTTTTTTTCTAATTTTGGGAATTCCTTATGGGAAATGATGCAAGGAACATTTTTCCTGAAGCACGCAAAGTGATTGAAAATAAGGGACAAAGTTATAAAGGTTTTATTGCAATTTTTGGAGATTTTCTAGTAAAATTGCACACCCTTTTCCCAAAAAACCGCAATATTTTGTATATTCAGATCATTACTTTGATGTATTCTTTTTTGAGAAATGTTTCTGGGCCCATTGCCTTCTGGGCTACATGGCTCGGTCATTCGTATATTCAATGACAATGATTGAGTAGGGGCTCGTGGCGCGGTGGTTAGAGGGTTCGGCTGCCGATCCCTCAGTTGTTATGGGGAGCGGGTTCGATTCCCGTCTTATCCTTCGGACCTTCTATCGGATGGGGAGGTAAAACGTCGGTTTATTTGCGTAAATAGAGGACGCCTAGAAATGAGCAGAAACTTTCAACAGAGACCACAATAGAGGCGGGGTTTTATTTCAAAATAAGCTGTTTTTGAATTTTTTGTCAGTTTCAAATGTTTTCAACACGACACTTTTTTACATACAAAATAAGCATGTTGCGTTTCAAGTAATAGATTGATATAATAGTTGATAATTTGTGGGTAGAATTATACGTTTAATTTTACAAATGTTTTAAAAATATCATCATTTTTGTTAAGTACTCGTAGTGAACCGATTTCATAGTTTTTTTTATGTATCTCATAACTTAACAAAAATCCGATGTAATCCCACCAGGGGTGAGATAGAGCCTTTCTTACTAAAGAATTTAACTTCTTTCAATTCATAACATCGACTTGATACAAAAAATCTTATAATGAAAGCAAGGTATTATTAATGATGTGTTTTCCAAAAAAAATTGAAAACGCAATTTTCACCAGAAGAATATTTTTAATCGTACAAATTCTTAATCAAACAAGCGTTTATGACAAACGCGAGCATAGCAAGCTTCCCATGCGCCAGTGACGACGCACACTGCGGTTTCGGTTTTTTAGTTTTGGTACGAGCCCAAAAATCGAACAAAGCAGGCGAAAAGCAAAACCGAGTTAACCGCACAGTGGGAAGCTTGCCATGCGTTGCGAACATTTTTTTTCCTCATAAAATTATTTTAAGTAGGTCTTTTTCGGTGCTGGGACCTGGTTAGGACCGAGTCGGCTTTTGTATTTACATTTTACTTAAAGCTAAGAGTAATTACAGAGGATCTTGTGTGTAAATGTTAGTGGGAGGGGAGCCGATTACCCGCGGCCTACTCGGGGTTAGTTAGGCGTAGCGAACATTGAAAACTTTCAAAACGATATAAAGCTTAGAAGCTTAGAAAGCTTCTATTGGAATCCAATGAACTCTGTTAAATAAACTTACAAATTCACGACAAAATGAAGCCTACTTAAAGGCGATTTTAGGAGCACACGGGAAACAAATTGTTTGTAGCGGGATGAATGTCCTAAGTCACAAAAGTTTTTGCATAAACATTGAACAGTTATGAAAAAAACGGACAGAGCAAAAGAAACCGAAAAAAACAAAAAAAAACAAAAAATATCTTACATGTTGAAGGAAACATCGGTAGACAAGCTACTACAAACGAGTATAAGTCGAGCCAAAACATATATTCGCCAGCATTCTCGCGTATTCGAAGCTCAACTTGACTTCGACGAAGCGTCGGAAATCAATGCAGTGTGATTTTTTGGCGATTTTTTCGATTAATATTCATGCTGTATCGTCTTATTTACGAAGATGAAAATGACGTCCAGCCATAAAGTAAAACCTATACCTTTCTTTAGTAAGAAAGGCAAAAAATATCTACCTAAAACCTTTTTAATATTGTATCAACTGAGGGTTAGTACTCCATTCTGTGGGAGTGGGTAAGTGGCTTGTTCTCCCCTACGAAGGAGTAGGGGCAGGGTGTGTGGGTGTTTCCGGGAACTTGAAAACGTTAAAAGCTTGTCTAATTGAATTTTCCGTAATAATTCACCGTAAAATGATTCACTTTCACATCACAGCGAAGATGATTATAATGTAGGAGGGCATGAAATAAAATCTTCTTTTTTATATCTCTTTTTTTATTAAATTTCACCTTTCCCCCCTCTAGCAGCACCGCTCAGCCCGCTTTTTGTCTTTGGTTGGTTGCGGGAGGACATTTGCGGGGGTGGACTAGAAAAACGTTTGGCAGGAACAAAAAAAAAGAAAGGAAACTGACTTTAGAGTAGCTTCGCTGCGATAGACTCTCTCGATCTTTTGCCTTCCGTTCTATGGGAATTTTCCGTTTCGCCACCGCAAGTGGGTTCTTCTTGAAAATCTTGGGTTGGCGCTGGAAGCTGCGACGTGGGTTGATGAAGTGGCGATGCTTTCGACGGCTGTCACTTACCTTAATTACCGGCCCCCGGTCTGGAATTGACACAAAGAGAGAAGAAAATGTCAATTACAATACTTCTACTGAATGGAGTTGTGGGTGGTAAGTGAGAGCTGTTACTAATTATTGATTTAAGTTGATTTTAAAGCTTTGATTACTTTCTTTTAACTTTGAAATGGGTTGATTGAAATTCTCGTACTAGTGAAAAAATTTTACATGAATTCCAAATTAAATAACCAATAAGATTGCACCCGCCAAACACCAATCCCAAGATATCCACGGAACAAAGCTTTTTTTCCAAAGAAAACCGCACCGCTGATGGAGAAAAGCACGAACAAGAACGGGGGCGCGTGTGTGACTGAGAATAATCTTTTACATTAAAAATTTATAAGAATGTGTTCTTAGTCCCAGTCACGATCTGTCAGGGAAGTGTCACTCGAGTTGAGTTTCCTGGCGCCGTCACCGTCGACGTCGTCCTAGATGTAGTAATGCCACGTGTCACAATATGGTCGGTTGAGCTGAGACGATGTCCTGGCAGGTAGCATCATCAACCGTGCGGTCCTGTAACGAGGGGCCAACGTGGGCTCGTATCGAAGAAGGTGGAGCCAGACTCAGACCATTCAATCTTAGGAATACAGTGTGTGTGTGTTCTGTTTGCTGGAAAAAGGTAAAGCTGACTCGACATCACTTGAATATGGTTCCGAAGCAAGAATGTAGGTTGTATGCAATAATGTCTTTATTTAAATTAAGTTACTTTCTGATAAATTTATGTTTTTGGCAACTTTGCAGGTATTGGTAAGGACAGTACGTGAAAATAGGAACACGCTTTTATTATATTTTTAATGTTTCACAGAATCAAAAATGAAAAAGTTTTTTTGAACAGATCCAATAAACCAAATTTCCAGTTTTTGCTTTTTAAGTGTTTTTGAAACTGCCTTGAGTCAGAGGTTTTAAAAGCACCCCCCCCCCTCGTGACGGTGGGTGGTACTCTTTAAATTTTCTGAATTATTATCAAAGGGACTATTACGTAAAATTGGACGCTCGAATTGATGGCTTACTAAAAATAAGAAAAAAAGTGATCATAAAAGTTAATAATTATTTTTAAATTGCTGTCATTTCCCGTTGCTCAAACATTGATA
Source organism: Culex pipiens pallens (assembly GCF_016801865.2). NCBI lineage: Eukaryota > Metazoa > Arthropoda > Insecta > Diptera > Culicidae > Culex > Culex pipiens. The sequence goes on along the minus strand of NC_068939.1, from coordinate 62,782,111 downwards.
GACATGTGATTCTATGGGAGTTTCAAATGTACTTTTCAAATCTGCCATGATTCAGAGAGGCCACCACAAACGTACAAAAGGTCATTCTGATGCAAAATTTTCTAAATGCTCTAAAAATATACATTCAAAAGCACACGATTGAGTTTAAAGAGCTAAAACGACAAAACGGGTTGATAATGAAAATATTCTAAAACATTTTTCGTAAAATTCTAATTACTCGTGAAGAATGCGTGCAAACCCCTTGTGTTGCTGCATTAATAAAATAAATAATTAAAAATGGTATAAGATTTAATTTAATTCAATTAACTGTTAATTATGAAGTAATCAGAAAATAAGAAAATTTCATAAAATGATTTCCTTCTGACGATTTTGATTTCTGAAACATTCAAAACTTTAAAGTGATATTGTTTAATGAAAACAAACTTTTACATTTTTGGTAGGCTTTTTAAATAATAGTTAGTGTTATTGCTTTTTTTAACCATTTCGTGCCAAATCATTTTTTTTTATTTTGAAACGTTTTTTATCATCATGATTATCACATTGGATAGTAATTGAATTATTGAATTCATTAACTTATTGAAATAGAGTTATACAAGAAGAATTTGTTCAAAACTTTCAATAATATTTAAAAAATTAAAATTTAAAGTAAAAGTTTTTGGAGCACTAGAGCTACCAAAGGTGCTTAAGGGGAAAATTATAGAAAAAATAGGGAAAGATGGAAGACTGATTTTGGAATGACGTTTATTTATCGTAAAATTTAAATCATATTTTTGGGCTATGCGAAGTCGTTTATTTATCTGAACACAATGTGACTAGTTAAAACCTTTATAAAATCTATTGAAAAACTATTAACGTATTTTTTGAAAATTGTGCTAAGAATGCTTACATATTTTAAAACTTGCTACAAATTTTTCAAAACATTGAGTTGTTTCAAATGAAAAAAATACACGAGAAGTTAGATTTTCATGGAAAAACAAAAATCTTCTTTAAGAGCCCAAACCATTGCTGAATGCTTTTTTTTATTTGTACGAGTCGATGTTAACTTTAATCACACAGAAGCAAGTTAAAAAAATTAAATTTCTCAACCAAAACTGAGGCAATTTTTTGATTTATTGTACGATTTAAATGACAGCTTATAAAATTTCTGAAAGTTGTTTGCTTTTTAACATGCAATCTAGCAATTATTAAGACTCACACTTTTCTACTTTTAATGTCGCTTTTGTAAACAATTTTGATGCACAATATTTATCAGATCAGAACCATTTTCAATAAAATTAATATTTTCCGGGAAATTGGTTGAAAATTTTCCGTTTGGACGCTCTAGTGTCCATAATTTCCAAAGCGTAAAAATATGTTTTTTTGGAAAGAACATTCTCTTAAGGAACTGTGAAGATTGAACTTTAATTGCTGAGGTATTAGTACAAATAGAAAATGAAATAGGGAAGATATGCTTTCACTCATTTGTACTCAACTTTCAAATGCATTCATTTTTGTATAGACAAGAATAAAAAAAAAGCACGTGTGTTTGACATTGAAAATCGGATCGATAGTAGCTGAGACATCGGAATTTAAAAGTCACGAAGTTTAATAAAACTTGTAACACGAAAAAGTTACTCGAATTAATATATTTATTTAGCAATCAAGTTACAATAGTAAGTTAACGTTTTCCACGCTTGCCGTGGGCTTTCTTCTTAGCTCTCGGCTTAGACTGACGAGTCTTCACACGTCCCACGTAGACCAGCCCCGACGTTGGTTGATCTTCATCGGTAGTGGTGTTGATCTCCGAACCCTTGACCTCGAGAAGATCGTTGTTGTTGTGACCTTCAGCAGCCTCGTTACAAACTAAAAAAGTTTTTTTGATTACATTATTTTCTAAGAAATCCTCAACTTTTTTAATAAAATATCAGGTCATTAGTTTTGGCAGAAAAGCTATGCTCCACAAATAAAGTTTTATGTTGTATAAACAAACAATTTAAAATCTAAACCAAACATTGCAGCTTCTCAAAAATTTGATCTCGAAAAAAAAAACTCGGATATGTCGGTGACGAGACGAGAAGAGATTTACAGCGAAAAAAAAATCTCCTCCCAACACTTTGAAACCGTCTCAGCTGGTTCCACTGAGGCCGGAACCAAGCACACAAAACCTGAACCGACACCAACCAACAACGACCGGGCACAGGCCGTTTGACATGTACTGAATATAAATTACCGAAAAACGCAAGGATTTGGCTTTTGGCTTCGACACGTCGTCGTCGTTTCATGTACGACCTGGGCCAGACTCCTCTGGAATCGAGACACCACCAGAAGTATCAAACCCGGGGAATGGGTCGTGTTTGGAATTTCAAATAAGTTTGGCCTGCCTGCGGTGTGGTGTGCTAGAATTTTGCACAGCCCTGGGTGCAAGTGATATCCTCACACACCGGCCGAAGAGGGGGAAAATACGGGACAGATACTATGCACTAGATAAACATAAATTGCCGGAAGTGGTTTTCTGGAAGGTAGGGGGGAAGCCTGGGACCTGTCGACCGTGCTCGTAGAAAGTGTCTCTTTATTGATTCAAGATAAGTCAAATGTTGAATGAATGAAGTTGACTTCTAACCCCCTGTTCGTGTCTGGAAGGCAGGCAGGCATCTAGTTTAGTTTGGGCAGGTCTGGACCAATCTGAAAAGACAAATCGGGGTTAAGGTCAACACATGGAAGTGGTGTGTTTTGTTGGTGTTGTGTTTCGTAGTTTTAAGGAAAAAAAGAGAAAATAACCAAATTGCACAAAAGAAAGGATTTTTCGAAATATTATTTTAATTACATTGACCTTAAAAATATAATGGAATTGGTAAAAAAAGTTTCCAAAGCTTTCAGCATTTTTTTTTCAAAGGAATTTTGAGAAGTTTTTATTCAATAAAATAAATCCATCAACACAAGGAAATTGTTTTTTTGCATCAAAATATTCATAATATCGTAGCAAATATGCCAAATTTAGGCCATAACTCATCCAGTTGCAGTAGTCATCCAAAACCCCTTCAAACTTTAACGCGGGGGCTGTGAAAAAGGCCGCCATTATTATCATTATTCATGGAGAGGTGTGCGTAATTAAGATTGTATGATAAAACTTCCACGCTCATAACACTTTCCTTCCTGGTGGGGGAGGTAATTTTGCACCATAACTCATCCATGTTCGGCTCTCGAGCAACAGTATGATTCCACTTACTCCCCTTGAAACACGTTTAATGCGAGAGAAGAAGGACATATTATTACGCCACAAACCGAAAATACCGTTTCAGAATCGAGCGCGTTTGGAGCGGTTGTCATTCCAAGCTGGGAATGAAACCCCGGAAAAAACAGCACAGGAAACGCCCTACTTCCTCTCTTCACGACCAGAAGACCAGCTGTTTGGAGGGAGCTTATGGGAAGTGGTTCGGAGCATCTTTTGGCACACACCCACCCCAACCAACTACGGTGCGGAATGGAGCAAAAAAAGGAGCAGACATTAAATGTTCGTGATAAGAAATAATTATTATTCTTTTATAGCTCCATTCCGCTTCGGTGAACATGGTGTTGCGAAAGGTTCCTCTCTTCGGCAGTGTGAAACCACGTGCTGTGTCACGGCTGCCACGTGCCCACGCGATCTGTTTACCCTTCCACTTGAACGACGGGTCGTCCTTTTTGGATGGGTTTGAATTTAATGTACCCCCACAATTGAAGGTTGCGATGGTGGGGATGATCTGTTTTCTGTAGAATTTTGATTAAATTACTAGTTTTTATGCAACACGGAAAAAAGTCAATTCTTGAAATCGTGAATTAAATTCACGAATGCGAGAACAAGCAATTATTTTATCAAATTTGTTTCTTTTTTTATGAAACATTGTTATTGATATTGAGAAAAAAGAGAAAAAGTTTTATATTGCAGAAAAATACATATAAAAATGTATTGGAGATTACAGCCTTGCAAGCCTTGCCTTGCCTAGTAGGGGGGAAGGGGCAATGTGCACCATCTGTATTTCTCCAAATACCTCCACCTTCTACGACCTTAAAACGCTCTACCCCTATGATCTAGTCCAAACTAATATGATCCAATCCAACCTTTATTTAATTTGGTCTAATTTAATATAATCTAATCTAGTCCAGTCTTTCCTTATCTATTCAGATGTTATAGAAATCAATCTGATTTTAAAACCTATTCCAATCTAATCAAATCGAATCTAATCGAATCCAATTTGTAATCCAATCTAACCTAATTTGTTCTAATCTTATCCAGTCTAATCTAATCGAACATATTCTAGTCTAAGCAAATCAGATTTAATCAAGTTTAATCTAATCTAGTCAAATCTAATCAAATTTAAAAGAGTTCAATCTAATCTTATCGTATCTTATCTAATCTAATCTAATCACATCTATTCGAATCTAATCTAATCTATTCGAATCTAATCTAATCTTATTAAGACTTATATTATCCAACTCAATAGAATTGTTTCTATGATATTATATATCTCTATAATCTAATCTATTATCTAAGCTAATCGAATCTGATCTTATCATATCTGAGCAGTTCTCTCATATTTTGGTCATTCGATTTTTTAGTTTTTTAATCCGACTGAAACTTTTTTGGTGCCTTCGGTATGCTCAAAGAAGTCATTTTGTATCATTAGTTTGTCCATATAATTTTCCATACAAATTTCGCAGCTGTTCATACAAACATGATGTATGAAAATTAAAAAATCTGTATCTTTTGAAGAAATTTTTTGATAGATTTGGTGTCTTCGGCAATGTTGTAGGTATAGATATGGACTACACTGAAAAAAATTATACACTGTAAAAATTTGTTGATGCTTTTTTATTTATCTTTTTGTCACTAAAACTTGATTTGTAAAAAAAAACACTATTTTTTTTTTAATTTTTTGATATGTTTTAGAGCACATCAAATGCCAACTTTACAGAAATTTCCAGGTTGTGCAAAAAATCTTTGACCGAGTTATGATTTTTTTATTCAATACTGATTTTTTGAAAAAACCGAAATATTTGTCGCAAAAATTTTTCAACTTCATTTTTCGATGTAAAATCAAAATTGTATTCAAAAAGTACTCTGATGAAATTTTGATAAAGTGCACCGTTTTCAAGTTAAGGTCATTTTAAGGTAACTTTTTTGAAAATAGTCGCAGTTTTTCATTTTTTTACATAAGTGCACATGTTTGCCCACTTTTGAAAAAACTATTATTGAAAAGCTGACAAAATTCTCTATATTTTGCATTTTTGAACTTTGTTGAAACGACCCTTAGTTGCTGAGATATTGCCATGCAAAGGTTTACAAACATGAAAATTGATGTTTTCTAAGTCTCACCCTAACAACCCACCGTTTTCTAATGTTGTTATCTCAGCAACTTATGGTTCGATTTACAATGTTTAAATATGAAACATTTGTAAAATTTTCCGATCTTTTCGAAAAAATTTCAAATTTGATTTAACATCGAAAAATGAAGTTGATAAAATTTTTGCGACCAATAATCCAAATTTTTGAAAAAAAAATCTGTAATGATTCAAAAAATTATAACTCGGTCAAAGATTTTTTGCCCATTCTGGAAATTTCTGTAATGTTGGCATTTTATGTTCCTTAAAACATATCAAAAAAAGATAGTTTTGTTTTTGCAAATCAAAAAAATTAAAAAATCTCCACATTTTTTTAACTGTGTATCATTTTTTTCAGTGTAGTCCATATCCATACCTACAACTTTGCCCAAGACACCAAATCGATCAAAAAAATCCTTCAAAAGATACAGATTTTTGAATTTTCACATATCATTTTTGTATGGACAGCTGCCAAATTTTTATGGAAAATTATATGGACAAACTAATGATGCAAAATGGCTTCTTTGGGCATACCGAAGGCACCAAAAAAGTTTCAGTCGGATAAAAAAATACAAAAATTAAAACTCTTTAAAAAAGACCGATCTCGTAGAGAATTGCTCATTTTGTAAAATTCATTCAAATTTCAAGCCATTTTTTAATCTTAAAACATCATCAAGAATCATAACTTTTGATTGTTTAAAAAAATTTGGTTTTATGATGGTACTTGTTTCATGTGACTTTAAAAATGTTGCGAAGAAAAACATTGATAAAACTTCGCCGACACTTGTCTCAAGATAATTTATTTTGGCCGGACGTTTGAAAAAATCACTCTAATTAACTTTTAATGGTTCAATTGATAAAAAAAGATTCACGTTCATTTCATTTAATTGATTTCGTGGTTTAAGTATGACATGTGTAAAGTTACATTACTGAAAAAATCAATTGTTTGTTAAACTAAGTTGATTTTATTTAAAAAAATGGACATAAAATTAAAGTTAGGTTAATATTTTGATTAAATAGTTCAAATTTTGTTAAACTATATTTAAAGTTAAATTTTCATTATAATGTTACTTTCAATGTCTTCAAGTTTTGCAGTATAAATTCGGAAAACAACACTTTTTTAAACTTGATCTTTTGAAAATGCCTATAATTTTAAGGATATTTTTCAATATTGTTTCAATAAAACTTAAGAGTCGAGATCAGAATACTGATGAAGTCTGCTAGTAGTAGACGAAATACGTATCTGTTAAGATATTAAGAATGGTAACTTGTTGCCTAATTTCAACTTATCTTAGTGTAAAATTGTCCGTGATGCCATTCGTTATCAACTCATTCTCATTAAAATAAAATTAAACTTTGAAAGCATCACAATAACCTAATTTCTCTCTTTTTTTTTATAACTAAACGACAAGATACAATAAGCTCTTAATGATGGCAAATAACATTGAAAAAAAATCCCTGTATTATAACATTCGTTTGATTATTTTTCTGATCATCCCTAGTCCAAAATCACCGCTTGCCCAATTGTGTGACACGAAAGCATCCGAACCTACCGAGTGCGGCATAATTGAATGATGAAATATTATTATTATTATTGAATCTAGTGTGTGCGTGAATAAATGAGCTTTCGTGAGTTTGCCCATCCTCGGGTGGATCTTTTCCCAGGTATGCAAAAAATGAGGAACAAAAACGACCCTTTTTTCTTCAACACTGGGAAAGCTTCTCTTTTCTGTTGATTTTCAACAATCTTTGCTTATATTTAAATTGCTCGACTTGATTTTGAAAATCGGTGTTTTCGCGACGATGTAAAGTGATCGTTATACCAGACCGTTTAGGTGGCAAATCTTTTGACTTTTTGAGAGAATTCTTTAAAAAAAACTGTCTGAGCAAAAATTCGTGTTAAATAGTTGTGTAATTTAAAATAAAAATAGTGATATTTGTCAATTCGTTTATAATGTTCAAACATTTTCTATGAAGCTTATAGTAAGCTTTTCTTGAACAAAATTTAATTTGATTATCAAGAATCGTGTTAAAAATAGATTTTGTTGTGTATTCAAGCATGCTCATTCCAACAATAATGTAACCCTCTTTCATGGAAGTGATACACACCTTGTCAACAGAAAAACGCTATGATATCTCAGAAATCTTCACCATCTTTTTGGTAATTTCCCCCAGTAAAAACAAGAACAAATTCCAACCAACTAACCGTGCGAATGACACGGTGTGACATCGACATTTTCGCTCTACTTCCCCCGTCCTAGGCTGGAGGTTTTAATTGACAGACTGGAAATTTTCTGCCGAGGAATTATTCATCGCTGAAGTGGCTCGTCTGGGAAAAAGCGAAGCGAAGTGATTCTGCACAGAGCCAGAAGGTGGCAATGAGGGCCAAATTTCGTCCTTTTTCGTGGAAGATTGATAGAGGAGGTTGAGGTTGAGGGGGGATGGTACTGCCATTACAGCTCAAAATACGGAGCCGTGCTCGCTTGCGAAGAGGCTGTGCCAGCCATCGAAACCAGGGCAACTAGCGATGAATTTCCTGGAAAGCATCAGACTACATTTTTCAATCCCGAAACCACCTCATCAGTCTTCGTTCTGGGGTTTGCCAGAAAGTCTCGAAATGATATGGTTATGGAGAGCATGGGCGTAGCTTAGTTTTTTTTGAAGAAGTGAAGACGTGAAGAAGTGAAGACGTGAAGAAGTGAAGACGTGAAGAAGTGAAGAAGTGAAGAAGTGAAGAAGTGAAGAAGTGAAGAAGTGAAGAAGTGAAGAAGTGAAGAAGTGAAGAAGTGAAGAAGTGAAGAAGTGAAGAAGTGAAGAAGTGAAGAAGTGAAGAAGTGAAGAAGTGAAGAAGTGAAGAAGTGAAGAAGTGAAGAAGTGAAGAAGTGAAGAAGTGAAGAAGTGAAGAAGTGAAGAAGTGAAGAAGTGAAGAAGTGAAGAAGTGAAGAAGTGAAGAAGTGAAGAAGTGAAGAAGTGAAGAAGTGAAGAAGTGAAGAAGTGAAGAAGTGAAGAAGTGAAGAAGTGAAGAAGTGAAGAAGTGAAGAAGTGAAGAAGTGAAGAAGTGAAGAAGTGAAGAAGTGAAGAAGTGAAGAAGTGAAGAAGTGAAGAAGTGAAGAAGTGAAGAAGTGAAGAAGTGAAGAAGTGAAGAAGTGAAGAAGTGAAGAAGTGAAGAAGTGAAGAAGTGAAGAAGTGAAGAAGTGAAGAAGTGAAGAAGTGAAGAAGTGAAGAAGTGAAGAAGTGAAGAAGTGAAGAAGTGAAGAAGTGAAGAAGTGAAGAAGTGAAGAAGTGAAGAAGTGAAGAAGTGAAGAAGTGAAGAAGTGAAGAAGTGAAGAAGTGAAGAAGTGAAGAAGTGAAGAAGTGAAGAAGTGAAGAAGTGAAGAAGTGAAGAAGTGAAGAAGTGAAGAAGTGAAGAAGTGAAGAAGTGAAGAAGTGAAGAAGTGAAGAAGTGAAGAAGTGAAGAAGTGAAGAAGTGAAGAAGTGAAGAAGTGAAGAAGTGAAGAAGTGAAGAAGTGAAGAAGTGAAGAAGTGAAGAAGTGAAGAAGTGAAGAAGTGAAGAAGTGAAGAAGTGAAGAAGTGAAGAAGTGAAGAAGTGAAGAAGTGAAGAAGTGAAGAAGTGAAGAAGTGAAGAAGTGAAGAAGTGAAGAAGTGAAGAAGTGAAGAAGTGAAGAAGTGAAGAAGTGAAGAAGTGAAGAAGTGAAGAAGTGAAGAAGTGAAGAAGTGAAGAAGTGAAGAAGTGAAGAAGTGAAGAAGTGAAGAAGTGAAGAAGTGAAGAAGTGAAGAAGTGAAGAAGTGAAGAAGTGAAGAAGTGAAGAAGTGAAGAAGTGAAGAAGTGAAGAAGTGAAGAAGTGAAGAAGTGAAGAAGTGAAGAAGTGAAGAAGTGAAGAAGTGAAGAAGTGAAGAAGTGAAGGAGTTGAATAAATATAAAGTTTGAAGTATGTAATCCAACTACGCCCATGACTTCCATTGCAAAAAGCGTAGGTCGATATGAGCCATCTAAAAGTCGGAAAACCACCCCTTAAATTTCCCCCTGCTCAAATATCCAACATCTCCATCACAGTCTGAATGCTCGCATGTCTGTTTGATGCACAGAGCTTTCGTTACATCCCGAAAAATATTTATACTTTCATACATCCCGCTCGTCTGACTTTCAGAAGTGGACCGTCCATAAACTTCTCTTTTCTGTTCCAGAAAGCTGTTACAACAGCTTCAGTCCGTAGCTTACGAACGTCCCCCCCGCTGTCAACTCTGCTGCTGTGTTCCTTCCGCCGTGAAGTTGATTCAAAATTTATGCTGCATTAAATGATGAAAATGGCAACTTTAGTGAAATTTGTTTAACGAAACACATTTCCACCCGCTCGTGCACTTTCGTGCACAAGGAACAATGTATTCCTTTCCCGTCCTCGACCTAGTTCAAAACCTCCCCATTTTGTGTCACTTCTTCGGCTTCTTGTCATTGCTCAAACCCCCTTCCCCCGCGGCCTGTCTCGACGTCAAGAGAGTAAATTTTCCCCGGGAAAGCGAACTAAAACATAAATTGATTTTACTTGTTTCGAGCGACAGTCTCGTTATTATTCAATTACAACGGCGGCGGCAGCAGCGACTGAAAGTTTGCGAGCTTTTCGGCGGGAAGGCACTACCGAGTGCTACTGAGGCTGTACTTTGTCACTATATGGTGGTAGTGAGCGCACGTATAAACACATATACAGAAACAGTGAGAGACGTTTTGAATGATGTGCAGAAGAAATTGTTATCGAGCTTGCAGCTTTTGCAGTTGGATAAGTTAGATAAAAATAAGCATTGGATTTTAATGAGTCTGGCCGAATAAAATTTAAACAGCTTGGAACATAGTAGAAAATATTTCCTCTTTTTCTATATAAAGTTGAAAAATTGAAACTTATAAAGAACTGATAAAAAACTAACTTAATCCACCTACGTGGTTGGAGCCTCCCTCACTTATTAGCAAAAATGGCTGATATGATGGAATTGTACAAAAATTTCATCTATTTTTTAGATCCGGAATAAAAAAATACCTAAATATCACTTAAGTGGCCATACCTCGAGACAGGGTTGCCAGATCATCAATGTTTTGGACTTTTTGGAAAGGTCTTTTGATAACCTAATCAACGATGGGTTGGATGGTGGATCCGAACATAGTTTACATACATTTAAGTGAGATCCGGATATATGTGAAAACACATGTTTATACATAAGCTTTTTTTTTTGTTAAATATAATTAATCAAAAGATTTTCATTAATTTATTTTCATTTTTATTCACCGACTTTCGTTTTGTTGACTGAAAATTTTGCTGGACTAAATATTTTTTTATGCTTTTTTACAGACTGCAATGCTTTATTATATGCTTACTAGAAGATCATACAAATTATTATTTTTTTATTGAAAAACTGTTCATGTATAAAAGAATGCGAGAAGTGAGGGAGCGTTCTTTTATTACGTGACGCAAAATTTGGGATTTTGACAGCTGTCCATACAAAAATGGTACGTAAATATTTAAAATCTGTATATTTTGAGTGAATTATTGTTCTGAACTATTGAGAAAATAAAAGGAACGCGGCGAAAATTTGTCGATTTTTTTAATTATCTATTTTCACAAAAACCTCTTTTTCCCGAAACGTGTATTTTTTAGATATTCGAGATTATTTTAAAACAGGACAAAAAGCCGCAGAGCCATAGAGAGTGTTGTCAAAAAAATTGCCACCAAGTTATGAATTTTTCAAAAAGGGTGATTTTTAGAAATGATCGAAATTTTATGCAAACAATTTTTTTACCTAATTTTTTTTTTATATAAAATTGAATTTGCAATTGAAAAGTACTTAACAGATTTTTTGATATAGGGCCTCGTTTTCAAGATATAGCAGCCGAAAGTTTGATTTCAGCGAAATATTTACAGTTTTTCGATTTTTTCAAAATACTGTCCATGAGGAACAACTTCTTAAAAAAATGTGCATTTTTTAAGTTAAGAAAATTTGCTATAAAATTGTCTAAGAGACATTGGGGATATGACCTCTGGTTGCTGAGATAAAGCAGTTAAAAAAAAGAAACAGGAAAATAGAAGTTTTCCAAGTTTTATCGTAGCAAATAATGGTCCCATTTTCAATGTTAATATATTAATCATATATGAAATGTTTCGATCTTTCAGAAAACAATATTTTGAAAAATATTTAAATCAAAACTAACATTTAAAAATTGCGTAATATTGAATGTTTGAAAAAAGTTAACTTAAAGAAACCGGATTTTTTTCAGTTATTAGAAATTTCACTCAAATGTTACAGATTTTTAAATATTTATATACCATTTTTGTATGGACAGCTGCCAAAATTGTATGGAGACTTGTATGGGTGAACCTGGGAACAGCTTATTTGGTCATCAGGAAGGTCCTTCAAAGTTTGAGCCAAATCAAAAAATAAAAATAAAATCCATTTCCGATTTTTGTGGAGAATTGCTCTGCTTATCAATCACTTAAAATGGAAACGATTATGACCATGTTTTTTCGATTGGGCACCCCATGTTGGAACACTTGGCATTTGATGAAGTACAACGAATCGATAGGAAATTATCATGGCATCATTCATGGACTCTATTTTTAAAAATCGGTAGATGAATGTTTTTTTGCAACATCTAACATAAAATGTCATTATCTTGAAAAAGGTGCACTTTTTGATTAATATTGTAAAGTAGGTATTTTTCGATTGCAAATTTGGTTTTGCATTCAATGAAATTTAAACATTGTTCGAGCTTAATTATCCTTTTTTAAATTTAAATTTAAATATTTTCATTCATAAAATCATAATTTGGCAGCACATTTACATATTTCTTTGGGGCTCAACAAATGCATTTTTGCAATTCTGTCGTGGAACTACTTACTTTTCCTGTCATACTCGATCGACGAAACAGCCTACTTTTTCCTACCAGAAATAATAGAATCGAATAGCAACACTTTTAGAAACAAATGCTGAATAGTTATACTTTTCAGCACTGAAACGCATGCTGAAAAGTTGAACTTTTAAGCACTTGTTATGAAAAGTAGTACTCTTCAACATTATTTTGATTTAAACGGTACTTTGACTAAATATATGAACATTTGACATACAATTCCATTCAAAGGGTGTTTTTCGGAATTACAAAAAATGTTGATGGAACTTGTTGCAAAACTTGATTTTTTCACCACTCGTCGTATTTATCCAACTCGGTGAACCTTGTTGGATAAATGTACGACTAGTGCTGAAAAAATCTTCTTTTTGCAACTTGTTGCATAAACTATTATTTTGGTCCCCCAAATCATATTCAACAAATTCAAAATTCTAGATATACTTATTTTGTAATTCTACTTTAAGTGAGAAAATAAAATTAAAAAAAGTGTAATAGTAGTTTATGCAACAAGTTGCAAAAAGAAGATTTTTTCAGCACGAGTCGTACATTTATCCAACGAGGTTCACCGAGTTGGATAAATACGAAGAGTGCTGAAAAAAACAAGTTTTGCAACGAGTTCCATACAACATTTTTTGCAATTCCAAAAAACACACACTAAGTGAAATTTTATGTCAAATTTTCATGTATTTTGTCAATAAATCGTTTAAATAAAAAAAATGTTGAAAAGAGTTACTTTTCGAAACAAGTGCTGAAAAGTTCAACTTTTCAGCACCCATTTGAGTGCTGAATAGTAGAACTTTTCAGCATTTATTTTGAAAAGTGTTGCTATTCGATTCTGTTATTTTTGGTACAGAAAAGTAGGCTATTTCGTCGTTCAAGAATGACAGGAAAAGTAAGTAGTTTCACGACGGAATTGCAAAAAATAATTTACAGATTCATTATACGATCCATCGTTAACATGGTAATCGAAAAATCTTTTGCTGAGTTGTCTATTGTTGATCCAAACTATATTTATGGTTGTTGGTCACTGTCACTACCCTGGAAACCATTCACCTGTCAATATGATTTTGGAATAGAAATTTATTACGAATATTTTGAAACCAATGAGTATTTAATTCAAAAGGATATTCGAAACGTTGTGACTTACACTACCTCGGGGCCATAGATGTAAAACGAGAAATTTGGAGACAAAAGCTCCACTAAAAAATACGTGGGAAGGTTCTGTAAATTTGAGAGCTGGCAAAGTGGAAACGAATAGACCTAACGGGGGCTTTTCCCAGGAATTGTGAAAACTCTCATTTTGTGTATGTGCTTGTGTAAAACGAAACCATCAGCATCATCATCATCATCATCATCAGCACACTGACATATAGAGTCGAGAGTGGCTTTTGAATAAGTCAGTGGGAGGAATAATAGAAAGGAATAACTTTTGTGATGGTAACATGGCTGGGGAAATTTTTTAATACGAATTTCAGCTGCAAGCTTGGAAGGGGAACGATAGCCAGAACATGAGCTGGTACTCGATGTAACACGAGACTTTGAAAGAAGGCTTATGTAACTGCGCAAAATGAACGTCGGATGTTCTAATGATTACCGGGAAAATTCATTGTGGATGTTGCAACTGATGATTCTGTGGCATTTTCAGTCAATTTAAAATATTTGCTTGCAACATCAGAAGTGCAGAAGCGTAACATAAATTTGCCTTCATTCAATTATAACATGAAACTCTTTTTCTCACTTTTGATCATCCGCTCCCACCTCCACAGTCCAAAGTTCATCTTCGTAATCGAAATGTAACCGGAAACGAAGCATTTCCTCCACTATCCCCTGATAGCAGTTCTGCTGCTGCTGCCGGTATTGCACTTTTGGGTGTCACTTCTGTGGCCACGATGACCATAACAACGTCACCCTAATGGCGTTCATTATCAGTGGTTTTCAAGCCTTGTAAAGTTGATCAGCGTACTTTTTTCGGTTTAGTTACTAGGTAATACATCAATGACTTATTTTTTTCAAATTATGTATTTAAATGATTAAAAAATATGAGCATTGTAGTAACCCTTCAATGGGAACCCCTGCCCCATATGATCTCCCGTACCATGGGCACTGGTCATCGTTGTCGTCCCCAGTTTACGACGCCACACGTCCCAGTCCAAACAACATCGCCCGGAACCTGCCTGCTCCACGTGGCCACGTTCGACATCCGACGACGACGGGTCGTCATCACTTATTCAAGCCATTCTGCATAATTAAACTATTCCGGCTAAACTGGCACTGTTCGGTGCGGATACGGGTGAGTGGCCGGTGGTCACGACCTTATCCGTCCGGGAGACGACACACGTGGACTGGCTCGTCAGGTGTTCTGGCCTAGACTGTGACTTCTTTTTTAGCTTTCAAAGCCCAAAATAGGAGCATTTATCCTTTTTTTTCCCAGCAACTGCATCGGCAGAAATCGAATCCAGCGCACGAAATGGTGATACCATTGTGGGCAAATGTTGCTGTTTCAGGACCCGGATGTAGTCCGACGAGCATTGACGGAGCATGTCCAACGGTACAACGCCAACTACAATCGGATAGAAACCCACCAGGATTGACGTTACCTTTCAAAGCGAATGAGAGATGATATTTTGCCTTAGAACTTTCAGGGGAGGTAGGTCAACCGAACTTACATTAGGTTTTGTGAGAAGTAGAGTACACAGAAGAGTCCAGCAGCATTTGTATTGTGACAATATATCTTCTTCATACAGTAAAGCCCCGTAAGATCGGTAATACATATTAAGTTGATATGCTTTTATGCACACTGATAGATTGATTCTATATAGACAATTCCCAAGCAGCAATTATTGTTGCCAAGCCTTATTTGCAACTAATTCAAAGCAATCCAAAATTGCTGAGGTAACATATTCGCAACACTTCTGGCGACAAAAAAAGCGCACGACAACAACGCGATTGGCAACAATAGCCAGATAGTTGTGAACGTGTTGCAGCAATGTTTCCTATGCGATGCTAATTTATTTAGGAGAATTTGATAGTGTTGCAAAAATGTTACAAATATGTTGCAAATATGTCACCAGTTTGGTGAAAATTTTGGTTGCGTTTGAAAACAAACGTGCAACCTAAATGATTTCAAGCGCAACAAACTTCTAATTAATATTGCAATAAAAATGTTTCCGCTTTGGTTTCGCTGCAAACCAAAAATGGACAAGTCTGAAAAAATAACCCTGTAGTCATTTTCGCCAACAATAAACAAATTAGTTTTCTTAAATATAAAGAAGGATTAAGTCTATGGCCATTTCAAGTTTACCGAGTGAAATTGCATTCTACTCCTGATTTTTTTATGCGCCTTCAATATTTCTAAAATTTGCTGTCTATTTTTGAACCATTTTAATATCAAAATCAAAAAAATTAGCTGATTTATCTGAAAACTGCCAGAGTTTACATTAAACCTACGCAGAATTTCAATTATCTATCCAAACAATATAAATAAGTCGGTTAAATAGCTGTAAATTGATTTATGATGTCATTTTTCACATTGTACCATCATGGCGCTTTGGATGTACAGGGGTGTATTCAGGAATGTTTATAAAATTAGGTGTAATAAAATTGTTGTTTTTTATGAAAACATAGTTTTTCTCAGGAATCAAGGGTAAATTCTAAAATGTATTACAAATCATTTTTAAGGGAAGGGTAATTTGTAGTTTTTCAACTACAAATCGATGCCTCTGTGCTCTCTTGTACTAAGCTTGCTGGTTATCTAGTTAGCATAAGAGAGCACAGAGGCATCGATTTATTAATGATGCGGTGATTTTAGATAATAAATTTTATAAATAGTGCTACATTGTTTACACATTTATTACATTTATGGAAATTTGTTGTGATTGTTATTTCCTTCACTTTTGTTTAAAGTTTATTTTTTTTGGCATAATTCAAAAACATACTCAAAAAATTAACCTGTAACTTAAGAATAGGAAAATTTGGTAGGGTTTTGAGAAACTGAGAAGATGTACATTAGGGTGGGTACGGATTTTGAAAAGTTCTCAGATCAAGTTCTGGTGTGGTTCCCCTTGTAGGGCATACCCAAAGAAACTCTCACATCAAATTTCAGCTCATTTGGTTGAAAACTGGCTTGTCTCAAGCGGGTTCATGTTTACATGGAAATTACTATGGGACATTTTGAATTTTCGTTCATTCGCTCCTACAGGCCTGGGGAAAACATGTAGAAACTTCTAGGATGGCCAGAAATGAGCGGAATCGTCTGGAGAACAACTTTCCCTAAGAGACCAGGTCGATTCGTCCAACCCCCATCGAGCTCAACGGCAATACATCCGGGGTTTTCGGAACCAACCGTTTTCCCCAGAAAAGCATCAAATTTTCCTTAGCATGCTATGAATGCTTGATGAACACCGCGACGCCACATGTCAACAGCTACCACGTGATTGTAAAATTTTCACCATAACATTTTTTTTTCTTATTTGGAGGTTTAGAATACAGCTAAATAGTATCAGGATCACCATAAATGATAATTCTATAGTTCAAAAAGTAATAAAAAGTAATTTTTTATAGGCGATGCTAGTCCACGTGGTAGCTGTTGACATGTGGCGTCGCGGTGTTCATCAAGCATTCATAGCATGCTAAGGAAAATTTGATGCTTTTCTGGGGAAAACGGTTGGTTCCGAAAACCCCGGATGTATTGCCGTTGAGCTCGATGGGGGTTGGACGAATCGACCTGGTCTCTTAGGGAAAGTTGTTCTCCAGACGATTCCGCTCATTTCTGGCCATCCTAGAAGTTTCTACATGTTTTCCTCAGGCCTGTAGGAGCGAAAGAAAGAAAATTCAAAATTTCCCATGGTAATTTCCATGTAAACTTGAACCCGCTTGAGACAAGTCAGTTTTCAACCAAATGAGCTGAAATTTGGCGTGAGAGTCCCTATGGGTATGCCCTACAAGGGGAACTACACCAGAACTTGATTTGAGAACTTTTAAAAATCCGTACCCACCCTAATGTACATTTTGTTAAATGTTTAAATAACGAATAGGTCCAAACAATACCTAAAATTTCAAATAATCAACTGATATACGTTTTTCTTTTTTCTACATTGAAACAACGATATTTTTTTTCAAATTTGGCCAGGCTTTCAAAAACTTTGAGCACCTCTACTGTCCTACTGCCTCCTACTAGAGTGCTCTACTGTCCAATTTTTAATTTAATATTTTTTTTCGCGATGGCATTTTGAGCAACTTTTGTTCTACGAAAAACTTTAAGTCTCTTGTTTTATGTTTTTCTTGTTTATTTTTTAGTATTTATATTTGCATTTATCTTGTTGAGTTTATGTTTGTTTCTGATAGTATTAGGCTTATTCTACCACTTCCTATCATTACCATTTGTCTATATAGTTTTTTCGTGTTTCTACAACCATTTTTCAGTTTTTTTTTCTTGTTTTTCACATTTTCTACTATAGAATAATACCATTACCATTAAAATTGTTTGAAAAAGCGTAGAGGCACAGTCTGAGACAATACAAAAATTACTGCATGCTTCTTTTTGCCAAAAATATTGGAAATTTTAGTGAAAATCCCAGCCAAAGTTGACCCCACAATTTTTTTAAAGTACACTCAAACCCCGATGGTTTGACACCAACTGTTGTCAAACGAACGGGGTCACTTTTTAGTTTGACACCCTCTTTACACAGAGCTTACACTTACTACCAAACGTTTGTGTTGATAGTGTGCGTGAGCGCCGTGTAAAAAGTGACAGTTCGTCACTTTTTAGTTTGACTTTGACCAACCAGCGGGGTACAAACTAAAAAAGTGTCAAACGAAAAAGTGACCAACCACCGGGGGTTGAGTGTAGTTTTTTTTTAAAGTAGACCCCAACAATTTTTTGAAAGTATTGGCAAAGTCAGTTTTAGATCGTAGCCCACTAAGAGTGTAACGGTAGAGGGTTGAGCCATTTTCTTTACGAAATCGGCGGATTTTGTGAATTTTTATTTTTTATATTTTATGATTCGGTCGAAACTGTTTAGGAGCTTCCTTTTGACTGTAACTAAAAGTCTTCGTACATTGCCAACTGTCCACACAAAAAAAATGTAAATATTCTAAAATCTGCACATAGATCCACTTCGGTCTAAACGTCAAGAGATAAAAAAATAACAGAAGTTCCGAATCAAGCCTCCTTATTACGGTCCTGTTAATTTTCATTCCAGCAGCTAAAAACCTGTAAACTATGTTTTAAAAATGTTGCAAAAACGATTCAGGTACGTTTCCAAACCTCTAAGCTGCTCTTATTTTGTGCAATGTTGTTGTGACAATACAGCAACATTAATTTCTGACGACGTTATTTTACGTTGTATTTTTGTTGCCACCGCAACATTGCTAGAGCTGTCAAACATAATCAATCAATAACAGCAATTAAACGGGATTCAGATTCAGACAAAGAAATACAGAAATTGTGATCTTATTTATTCAAAATCTTTTATTAATTTCAACCGCGGTTAAAAAGACGACCAATTTCTAATAACGCTCATCCAGTGCTTATCGATAAAATGCATCTCCCGGCTGGGACTGGCTCGCTTTTTCTTGATTGAGCTGTCGCGCAGCAGCTGCTTCCGTTCCTGACCAAACTGGTCCTGCTTGGATTGGGAACCGAGGCATTACCTTCGACTCTGGTAATAAAATCTTGATGAACTCGTTGTGAACTTTGAGTTTCCTGTTAAACAATCGCCTCCCGGACTTTCACCTTGTTTTTCACCTTTTCTTCCTGCTTGCTTTGCAGCGTGGCAATCTCCTAGACTTTCTCCCGCGGAGAATGAGTGACCATTCTGTTCTCGACGATTATTTCAGAGGATTTTCAGCGGCATCATTCCTGTTCCTTTATCCTTGGTCCACCGAATTCAGTTTTTTTTGTGGCGGTGGCTTTTGAAACGACGAGCGGTTGTCGTTCCAATGTTTACAATGAATTAAATTACTCAAGCTGTTGGTTAATTTTCTATCTCAAAATTATTGTTATAATTATGTTGCCGAAACATTTCTAAAGCAATAATTTCAAGAGCGTGAATTTCTGATCGTAAAAAGATGCTGCAACGAAATAACGTCGCTAAAACATAATTGTTACATCGTTTGCAAGATTGTTGCAGTTTTGCTTTCTGATCCCTAGTTGCAACTTAAATTGGACTTAGTCATTTTTAGCATGTTGCGTGTTGCTACTTGGGAATAATAACACATGATGACAATTAAAAAAAGCCTAGCTTTTAAGGTTCAAATGAAGCAACGTGAAGCCAGTGTGGGAGAAAATGCCAGCTGCTTTTTGTCACGGAGCTCAACAGAAAGATCTTGTCATTTTTACTTAGGAATTGTCTGTCTACTTCATTACCTGATTACCAAGCAGATGCGTTCATTTTTGCGCAAGGTGATGTCTCTCAAGGTACACAATTGGGGTTGCATTTGCGCTTGATTGGTTTTGCGGTTTTGTTAATGGATTCGATAAAGATCAAAAGGAAATCGGTGTTTCAGAGCTTCGATGGATTGTTAAATTAAAAACGTTACTTAATCCACCCTTTGGTGGTTGGTGCCTTTCTCACATTTAGAGGGAAATAATCAATTTTGGATAGATTGATACAAAAGGGCGGACCTTTCAGCGTTCTATCAACTTGATTCATTATTCATACTATCAGATTGGGTAGTCAGATCTTCATAATTCAGGCACTTATGTGCTTATAACTTTTGATAGGGTTATCAGATCTTGAATCTTTTGAACTCGTTGAAAAGATCTTTTAATTACCTATTCAACGACAGGCCGCATGATAGATCCGGACAACGTTTTTATCAAAATATCTGAGATCCGGCCTCCAAAAAGTGTGTAAATAACACTTAAGTGCTAAAAACATTGGATAGGGTTGTCAGATCTTTGATGTTTCAGGCTTATATGAAAGGTCTTTTGATTATCTAACTAACGACGGGTCGCATGATGGACCCGGACAGCTTTTTCATCAAAATATTTGAGATCCGGCCTCTGAAATGTGTACAAATGACACTTAAGTGCTCTTAACTTTTGATAGGGCTTTCAAATCTTCTAAATTTTGAGCTCATTAGAAAGGACTTTGAAATACCTTTCTTAAAATGTATGATCAGACGGGTTTTCTTACAAATACCAGCCTTTTTACAATCTTTCAAACTTTACCCAGAATCGTTTTTTTAGCATATTTTTTGAAGTGTTTTACTAAACGTTATGATATTAACTAGGGTATTATGGGACCCCAAGACGAATCGAATGAGACCAAAACGGTCCAAATCGGTTCAGCCAGTCCGGATATAATCGAGTGCATATTTTTCGGTGCACGGACTCACATCCAGACACACGCACAGACATTTGTTCAGAATTTGATTCTCAGTCGATAGGTATACGTGAAGGTGGGTCTACGAGGTCAAATTAAGAAGTTCATTTTTCGAGTGATTTTAAAGCCTTTCCTCAGTAAGGTGAGGAAGGCAAAACATTTATAATTTAAAGAAAATTGAAAGTTTGGATGCATAAAAAAATTGTTCAAGATTTTTTCAAATGTTGAAGGGTATAAAGATACTCCTGATGTTTTAAAAAGTGTTTTTTTCTTAAACGTTTTGCATGACTTAAAGAACTCCTTTGATCAAATACCCTTATCAGTCAAACATCGTTGAATGTTTAACTCTCTACAACCGAACCCACCTCTAGCCTGTAAGAATTCGTCAAAATCAATTTTTCAAACCAATTTTGGACATTAAAAATTTATTGGACAAAAGAACTCTTAAAATTTTAGAACATTTTATGGTTGGAAGATTGACTTTTGTACATTTCTCATATTTTATGTTAAAAATAATTATGACGTAATTTTTGTTATGTCCGAGACTATGGTTCTACGCATATTTTTTTTACAATTTAAATTTAAATAGTGATACAAGGAAAAAAATCAATTCTCGAAATCGTGAATTCAATTCACGAATGCGAGAACCAGGAAGGAATATATTCAAGTTTATAGTGCAAATGCACCATACTCATGAATAAATTCCCTCGTGATTCTCACAATCGTAAACTTAATTCACGATTACGAGATAGTAGTTTATGCAACAAGTTACAAAAAGAGGATTTTTTCAGCACAAGTCGTACATTTATCCAACGAGGTTCACCGAGTTGGATAAATACGAAGAGTGCTGAAAAAATCAAGTTTTGGAACGAGTTCCATACAACATTTTTTGCAATTCCAAAAAACACACACTGAGTGAAATTTTATGTCAAATTTTCATGTATTTTGTCAATAAATCGTTTAAATCAAAAAAATGTTGAAAAGTGTTACTTTTCGAAACATGTGCTGAAAAGTTCAACTTTTCAGCACCCATTTGAGTGCTGAAAAGTAGAACTTTTCAGCATTTATTTTGAAAAGTGTTGCTATTCGATTCTGTTATTTTTGGTACAGAAAAGTAGGCTATTTCGTCGTTCAAGAATGATAGGAAAAGTAAGAAGTATCACGACGGAATTGCAAAAATTCATTTTTATATGTGTATCAGTTTAAAGTACAAAATGTGAAAAAACACGAGCAAAAAATTAAAAAAAAGTGCCCGAAGAAACATGAAAAAACTTAACAGGCGAAAGGAGTTGGTAAAATAAGCAAAAAAATATCACAAACAAAGAAAACTAAACAAGATGAATGAAAATAAAAGCTCTTAAAATGGCAAAATAAGTAACGTTTATCGTAGAACAAAAGTTGTTCAAAATGACCTCCATACATGGGGAAATTTAAAATTTTCGAAAAAATGTGATTATAAGAAGGTTAAACTTTCAACGCAAGCAAAAAGTTTAAAGTTTTGTGATGAATTAAGAGAACTATGCGCGATACGAAAAAGGGACTCCCAACCGCGCCGGATTCGGTGGAGTAGTGGTAAGCGTGGTTGTTTTTCATCCCAGTTGGCGTGGGTTCGATCCCAGAAGGTCCCTGTGCACTGGCATTTTTCATGACGAGATTTGTCTGATCACGCCTACCATCGGACAGGGAAGTAAATTTTTGCCCCGGTCTAACCTAGATGTTAGGTCGTTAGCTAAGTCCATGTGTAGGATTCGTCTTTTTGAGTCTTGTCTCGGTGGAGTCACTGGTCGTCAGTTGGACTCACAATCCAAAGGACGTCAGTTCGAATCCGGGGGTCGATGGGAGTGAGAACCGTTGACCTTTCCTCATCTAAAAGCATACAATTTTGCAAAGTCTCAATAATATTTTATGTTTTGTAGTTCAAATTTGATGTAAACAACCCAGATATTTTTTTTAAGCTGTGTTTCCTCATTCAAAACAACCAATAGCTATTCAGAACAGATCACCATTTCCCCCTTGCTCTAACACGGCTCGGTGTTCCGCAAGCTCAGCTAAAACTTGCCAAGCGCCACTGCTGCCGCTGAGCCAGCGAAATTGTCCTTATGCAAAATAGATACTTTGCCTTCAACTGCTTCCGCCAACACACGGAAGACCCCCCACGTGTAATGGCAGAGCAGAGGAGGCGGAAGCCAAAGCACTTGACTTGCTTCCCTCGACTAATTGAGATTCTCCGTATAGCTACTTAATCGCGTGGTTTACAGTTCCCACTAAGAAGAAGAAGCATAAGCTGAGGAAGCTGTCTTCATTGGTCCTGTGGGAATCGACTGGTGCCGGCGCGATGATGGTTATGTTCCCACCCCGGGGGGTCCTTTTTCCGAGGGTGTGTGGGGGGAGGCGGGGTCCTTGGACGAGACCAAGCGATACCTCACGACTCTCGGCGGATATTGATGAACTACACACATTTGTGCTGACGCTGGCGTACACCGATCATAGCCGCGCGCACATGCTGGGCAAATAGACAAGAGGATTGACGAGTGACGGCGGCGACAAGGACGACTCATGAGCGGTGGCGTTGGGCTTGCTTGTCACAATTTGAGCTTTTTTTTCTAGGTGAGCACTAGAATTTTACCAGAATATAGCTATTGCTTGTTGAAATGATTCCAATATTGATAAGACTGTTAATGCCTGGAAAAGCTTGCTTTTCCAAATGTAACATGAGATAAGCACGCACAACATCAACAAAATGCTGCCGACAGCTGGCAAGTGGTGAACTGCTGGCGGAACTACTTGAGATGTTCGAGTTCATGTACCACTCTACAACCCCTCGTCACTGAGATTTTCCTTCTCTCCAGCTCATCATCCAGGACGTCGTGCCACGTCAGCTGGATTGGCTCATCGACAGCGTCTCCTGTTCAAGGTTCTCCGAGGAGGAGAAGAGAGATTCATTATGGTAATAGTGCCAATAATTGGAATTTCTAATAAGGGGGTGATGACGACGACGATGGTAATGCTTAATTTGGAAACTTTGCCCTGCTCCACCTTAATCTTGAGAGGCGAGTGCGTTGAGGATGTGATGAAACCGCGGTCAGTCGGCCGGGATGTGTCCTCCGGGAAGACGAAGACGGAGACTATCCGGAGAATTGATCCGGGCGTGCTGAAGTTTTGCTCTGATCCGGACGAGATTGGACACGTGTTGGTCTCTTGGTGTATAGCAGAGGGGATATGTGTGATGAATGCTAGTTCAATGAGCTGGAGTTCATTAATTTAACAAGCGGAGTAATTTGTTCTGGTCACTGCGGGTTCTTGCTAAACGGTACTAGACTTTAATTCAGACAATACTTTGATCATAGCAATAGTTTTTAATATTTTTATACTTTAATATATTCACAACATTTTGTTCAAAATACTGAATTTAAGCTCAATCAAACCTCGTTTTACTCCACATTGTGAGAAAACACCTAACCTCTCCGTTTAGTGTAAATTAATTAGGCTACTGCCGAATCATAAAATCACATCAAATCCTAATTATTTCAGCGCCACCACCATCTCACCCATAATCACGCATTCTGCCTTGCAGGATTACGCGGCACGGTGTTGCGTTTCCATCCTCTTGAATTGCGTGTAACATAATTAAAACAACATTTTCCACCACCTCACCACCCTCACCTCAAATTTCGTGAACAATCAAGCCCCAGGCCATGCATAATGATTATTAACGATGTCGGGATCCAATTTCTCTAACACATGTGGCGAATTTCACCCAACACGTACACATTCACACACACACACACACACACACACAAGTAGACAATTAATTTCCTCTCATCTGCTTTATTGACCTTTTCCATTAACTTTCCTCTGTCCTCTGGCGGCGGCGGGGACCGTTCATCTTATTTTGTTTCATTATTAGCCCGCTGCCCCCCTACTGTCCATTGCTCAATCAAAGCTGGATGCTCCCGTTCGTGTTTTCCATACCCGTACCCTGAAGGTTCAACATGGTGGCCACGGTGCGTGCCCAGCTGGTGACCAACAGTGTGTATGGGTGTGGTGAAGTCATAATATCATTTTAATGTCATTTCCGAGCGAACCACTTGTTTCCGCTTCGGAAGGTACCGTTGTGTGGGGTTGGTTTGAGTTTCTTAAGGCTACGATAATTGGAAAGATCTCCCATCGTCGGCTGTCTAAGAAAGAACCTTTTGACAATTTAAAGAAATTCTCCAGCTAAATTAGGACAGTCTCTTTAATTATTTGCCTTGAGAATAAAAATATCATCATGGTCGCAACGCTTGCTTAGATCGTATGCAAACTCTTATACATTCCCAAAAACCATTCAACTCCAAACGAAACTTATCTGGGGAGTATGTGGAGATTTCCCCTTATCGCCTTAAAAAAGTGGATCATCAACACTTTCCGTCTTTCAATCGTTTTCCTTGCCCTGGTATGCGGTGGAGAAGGGAGTGGCCAGTAATGGGCGGCTGTCATGGTGGTGATAATCTGGCTCAGGTGGAGCAGGTTCTATTCCCAATAATCAATCCCTATGTAACTTTGGCTTGGAAAATCATCACATCACGCGTTTTTCTCGAAACGTCAAAAAGCGACGTACGACAAGTTAGCATGACAGCGTTGAAATACAGTACCGGTCAAAAAAAAATTATTGACCGTTTTGCCCAAAAAATCACGCGGCGAACCAGCCTCGAAAAGACGCGCTGCAAAAGCGTGGTGTCAATGTCATATTGTTATGTCCGGTGAGCAGTTTTTCTCTGGAATTTGGCGTAAAAAAACCTGATTTTAATTTCTGTACTTTTAGATTTGTATGGTACTTTGTCCATCG
Source organism: Culex pipiens pallens (assembly GCF_016801865.2). Lineage (NCBI taxonomy): Eukaryota > Metazoa > Arthropoda > Insecta > Diptera > Culicidae > Culex > Culex pipiens. The sequence goes on along the minus strand of NC_068939.1, from coordinate 62,756,733 downwards.
ATTCCTTATGTCCAAATATGCCATTTTGCATAATTTGGTTCTTAACACAAGTTTCCATGCAAATTTGTGGGCTGTCCATAGGAAAGTGCTATCAATCAATTCAAAGATATCGAGAAGCAATTTTCGATTTGGTGTCTTCGGCAATGTTGTAGGTAATGATTTGGACTATTCAGAAATAATGAAAAAAACCCGATTTAATATCACCAGAGGTGAAATAAAGCCTTTCTTACAAAATGATTAAATTCCGACAAATATATTGATGTAATTAATTTTTCAGAAACATAATGATGCAAGATAATTATATTTAATTAAGAAAAACATATTGGATTGACAATATTAGCAAAAAAAGTGTACTCAGTCTTTAATGTTAGTCTATGATAACCTTAAAAAATATGTATCGATATTGCAATTTTTCGGTCTATTACGAGAAGCCAAAAAGAATACTTTCACGCGCAGCGTAAAACGCGCAAGTGAGCAACCCTCTACGAAATCGGCCGATTTCGATCATTTTAATTTTTGTATTTTTTTATTTGACTTAAACTTTGTAGGGGCCTTCCATATAACAAAATAAGCTATTTTGCGTCATTGGTTCACCCATACAAGTCTCCAAACAATTTTGGCTGCTGTCCATACAAAAATGGTATGTAAATATTCAAACAGCTGTAACTTTTGAGTGAATTTTCTGATCAATTTGGTGTCTTCGGCAAAGTTGTAGGTATTGTTGAGGACTTTTGAGAAAAAATAGGTACACGGAAAATAATTGCAGATTTTTTTTATCAGTTTTTTTTCACTAAAACTCAATTTCCCAAAATACGTATTCTTTGATTTTCGAGAATTTTTGATAAATTTTAGGGGTAAAAAATCCGCAACTTTTGAGCCATAGAGAAAATAGTGATTTTTGGAAAATATCGAAGTTTCATGCAAAAACAAATCTGACATTATTTTTTAATGCAAAATTGAATTTGCAATCGAAAAATACTTTTCAGATTTTTTGATAAAGGGCTCCGTTTTCAAGATATAGCCACCGAAAGTTCGATTTAAGCGAAATATTTGCAGTTTTTCGATTTTTAAAAATAGTGACCATGAGTGACCATTTCTGAAAATATATTTTTTTAAAGTTCAGAAAATTTGCTATGAAATTGTCTAAGAGACATTGAAGATTGGACCTCAGGTTGCTAAGATAGAGCCGCTTTAAGAAAAAGAAACACGAAAATTGAAGTTTTCTAAATCTCACCAAAACAACTCATCATTTTCTAATGACAATATCTCAGCAACTAATGGTTCGATTTTCAATGTTAATACATGAAACATTTTTGAAATTTTCCGATCTTTTTGTAAAAAATATTTTATTTTTTTTAATCAAGACTGACATTTTAAAAGTGCCAAACATTGAATATTACGCCCACTTAAAATGCTAGTCTTGATTTAAAAAAATTCAAAATATTTTTTTCGAAAAGATCGGAATATTTTTAGCAATATGGGTATCAAAGAAGCGAAATTTGTTATTCATTCGCAAATGCATTATTACAAATATATAAAATAAATTAGTATTTTCGAAAAAATACGGCATTTTGTAAAAAATTTCTGTGTTTTAAAAATACTTCCAATAGAGTGTAAAAGCATACACAATTTTTTTTCGTATAATAGCCATATTGCAAATTTTAGTATTTTCGAAAAATCGCGGTATTTTGTGAAAATTTCAGTTCTTTTTACAAGAAAACTCTGAAAAGGCTTGTACAAATATGTTTTGAAGTTTTCGTCAATCACCCTCCTCTTTTCAAAATCTGCCCAAAAAAAAAGAGGGCAAAAAAAAATTATTTCAAAAACTTCAAAATTGTAGTGCAATCAGCTAAAATCAATTTTATATGCATTTCTCTGCGTTTAAAATCATTTTTAATATGTTTGGGATTTTTCAAAAATCTTTTGAATTTTTGTAAAATTTTCGAAATGAGTACCGCAAAAGCTTTGTTATTCGCTAAAGTTTTTGTTTTCATCAAATCATACATTTCTTTAAAACTAATGATTGCAAAACAACTAAACGCTTGTTCAGTGTATTTTAAACACTTTTTTTTCATTCAAATGTTGAGACCATGGCTTGTTATTTTTATTTTTATAATTTTTTGCCATTTCTGAAAAAATAAATTCAAAGAGCTGAGAAAATTCTCTGCCATTTTAATTTTTCAACATGGTTGATCCGACCTGTGATTGCTGAGGCTTTATCCTTGCCAAGAATGAAAATTACCAAAAAGAGTTCTTTAAAATTGACTCTAATTTTTAAATCGAATAAAACTTGGGGATTATTGATCAGATTTTCACTGTTAAAAAAAGAAACTTGCGTATAATTTTCTTTAAAAAAATTAAAAACACATTTTAAGATTTTTTTTTCATTGCAACTTACTTTTCAATAAGGCCAAATAATATGTTGAATTGTTGTTGAATTTTTTAATCAATCGACTAATTTTAAATGCAACTTATCCATTTTTTAAACAACAAATCAATACACTTTATGGAGTATGATACATGCTATAAACAAATACCATAAACAATTTCAATGTCACGTCATCCTACAAAACATCCTTTAATGTTTTTGTTCCACTACCATTCGGAAACAACAGGCACTCAGTCGGTCAGCCAGCCGGTTGGTGGGCACCGTCCATGTCTAGAATGTGTGTGTGCTTGTTCGTGCGAATAGTTTGCAACATGAAACCCTCTATTAATGCTAAACAAGTTAATTTCCTTCGGGCTAATAAAAGTGCCAGTTGGATGGGCTGTTAATGGAAGCCTTTATTGTTTCACTCTGGCTTCTATTCACCGCAGATATTGTGCGATTCTGCTATTGAACATGATTTAGGGATGTCAAAATTTGTTGATTTTTATCTCTTTAAGTTGGAAATAAAGCTGAAATGTGAATGTGAATACTAATCTGTTCAAAAAGAAAACCTAATCCTCGTCCTATTGACCACCTCAAAAACAAACCAAAAAAGGGAACTCCAGAACTGCGTGGCGCAAGATTGACATCCGTTTTATTAATTTCCAACGGTTTTATTTCCTCTCGCTCCTTTGCTTTACGACCCCGTGTAATGATAATGTTTTATGATCTTTATGCTCTTCCGCCATGGGTCAGCTGGCAGCACCATCTAGAGAACTTTTGCTATAGGAAAGAGGGGGTGTTCACGGGAGATGGAAAAACACTAAATGAGTTGCGCGCTGTTTCCTTTTGGAAATTGTCCGAAACAAATCCTATAAATTGAATTTCTTCGGATCGTTTTATTCGCACGCTGTCATTTATTTCGGTTTATGGGCAGTGACAATTTGGAATCGATACTGTTCAATTTATTGGTTCATAGGTTGTCAAGTAGACTTAAGCCTTTAAACAGCAATATTTTTTAATATATATTTTAAATGTTATTTATTCCTGCAAAAATTTCAGCAACTCTATCAAATTGGTTTGCGTTTGCAAAAAATAAAGTAAAATGTATTCTCACACCATCAATTTCCTGTCACTTCAAACACTAGCACAACAAGTTCATTCTAAAAACTATAAATTGATCCATTTTTTTCTCCTTCCTTTTCATAAAACACACAACCTTTTCAAAAGCGGACGCCCAGTTAATTGAAATGCATTTTTAATTAGTGTGGTTCATATTCAAATTCCTGTCGTTGCAGCGTTGGACGATGAATCGACTAGACTGACGCGACCAGCAGTGGAGTAGCTCCCATGGGCCAGGATCCGGGAAAACCGGTGCAATGAAAAAGAGATTGAAATCTATGAGAGCACACACACACCGATGAGGGTTGGGTGACCCATGGAGGGCGAGTCAAGGGGAGGGGTGAAATGTACCATGGATGATGGTATTTGGGTCTAAAGGTGGTCTAGTCGTTGTTTTCACGCTCGCTGGCTGTGATGAGGATGTTGACGTGCGCTTTACAACATCGGAACCCCGTCATCGCCATCATCATCAACATCGGCAGCCTAAGGATGAAGTATATTTTGTTGGACGCTAGGGCGATCCATTGTACAGCACTACCAACAACACATCTTTTTTGAAGGTGATGCCAGAAAACGCTTTATTTGTTTTTAGTTGACTGTATATTGGGTTATAATCAGGGTTACCAGGCCAAAATTGAAAAAAAAAACTGGCCAACTACCAAAAAATCTGGTAAAATCTGGCAGACGAAAATCTAACAGTAGGGTAATTCTCCGCCAACTCACACAGCAGTTGCCCCGACCCCTCTTCGATTTGCGTGAAACTTTGTCCCTGATCACGAATCCTAGGTCCGTTTTTTGATAACTCGTGACTGAGGGGTAGAGCGTCCAATTTCCCGGGGATGCAAAATTCCCGGGAAACGGGAAATTTTCAACAAATTTTCCGGGAAATCCCGGGAATTCAAGGGGAAATTCTATTCCTGTTTTTGATTAATCTTATGCATCGAAATTGTATAGATCAGCAACTGTAATGGTCAAAATGAGTGTGAGGATCAATTAATGGCTTGACTGCTTGTAAAAAAAACATGCAACTTATAAACTTTCTAATTTTTAAATCTTTCAAATCGTCCCAAATGAAAGAAAATATTATAAGTATTTTTGTTGAGAAGGATTTTTTTAAATCAAAGTGTTTGGATAATGAAAATCTATGCCCCACAACCATAAAATTGCTTTTAAATTTGTTTCAGTGACCATTAAGTTAAAATTAAAAAAAAAACAAAGAATTCAACTTGTGAATAAATAAATAATCATTTTTGAAATTGCATGTTTTTGAAATATAGTTGCATTCTTTGGCTAAATTTCATATGATACGAAGTTGTTTTTTGATGTCTTTTCATGGTTTTATGATATGATTTTAGTTATATGGTATTTAGCCTAATAAATTAATTAGATTAAAATAATTTTGAGTATTTAAAAGTGGTTGAAATTCAACGATATTTTTTCATATATAACCCTTTTACGCCCTTGGTAGCTCACGTGCTTCATAATTTTATAACTTCAATCTGTAATTTCTCGAATACTTAGAAACAAATTCTTCTCACACAAACCTTTTTTTAAAATTTAATTATATCAGTTCAATTACCATCCAACATGTTCAAGGTAAAAAAAAGTCAAACAATACTCAATGTTGATCTTGGCCGGAAGATGTAAATATCTTATTTTCAAATGATATTACAAAAAAAAACTAACTTAATCCACCTATGTGGTTGGAGCCTTCCTCACTTATTACCAACAATGGCTGATATGATGGAATTGTACAAAAATTTCATATATTTTTAAGATCCGGAATAAAAAAGTACATAAATATCACTTAAGTGGCCATATCTCGAGACAGGGTTGCCAGATCTTCAATGTTTTAGACTCGTTGGAAAGGTCTTTTGATAACCTATTCAACAATGGGTTGGATGGTGGATCCGGACATAGTTTACATACATTTAAGTAAGATCCGGCTTCCAAAAAGTACATCAATATCACTTAAGTGGGGATATCTCGAGACAGGGTTGCCAGATCTTCAATGTTTTAGGCTCGTTGGAAAGATCTTCTGATAACCTAACCAACGATGGGTTGGATGGTGGATCCGGACATAGTTTACATACATTTAAGTGAGATCCGGCATCCAAAAAGTACATAAATATCACTTAAGTGGACATATCTCGAGGCAGGGTTGCCAGATTTTCAATGTTTTGGACTCGTTGGAAAGGTCTTTTGATAACCTAACCAACGATGGGTCGGATAGTGGATCCGGACATAGTTTACATACATTTAAGAGAGATCCGGCTTCCAAAAAGTACATCAATATCACTTAAGTGGGCATATCTCGAGACAGGGTTGCCAGATCTTCAATGTTTTAGGCTCGTTGGAAAAGTCTTCTGATAACCTAACCAACGATGGGTCGGATGGTGGACCCGGACATAGTTTACATACATTTAAGTGAGATCCGGATATATGTGAAAACACATTTTTATACATAACTTTTGAACTACTTATCGAAACTTCAATCTGTATAAAACTCGATCTATGGGACCCTAAACCAAGTCGAATGCAACTAGTTCGGGTCAAATCGGTTCAGCCAGTGCCGAGAAACATGAGCTAGTTTGTTGGTCACATACATACATACACACACACATACACACACACATACACACAGACATTTGTTCAGTTTTCGATTCTGAGTCGATATGTATACATGAAGGTGGGTCTATGACGTTTTTTTGCAAAGTTCATTTTTAGAGCAGGATTATAGCCTTACCTCAGTGAGGAAGGCAAAAGGTTGTCAAAAATAATATAATTTATATACATTCCATAACACCGTAAGTTTTGTGGTCCAACATATAAGCAAACAATATTCCTAGTGGTGAATGCTTCAGAGATAAATATAATCTGAATTATACCTTGACATGAAATTTACAGACAAGCTGATTAGTTCAATTTGAAAAGTAGATGGAAATAAATAAAATCAAATCAGGTTCTCCAATTATTATTTTTTGTATATGTAATTTCAAAACATTGGTGCCAAAAAGTTAGGAAAATGTATAGTTCTGCTTGTATTTCGGGAATTCCCGGGAAATTTACAAATTTCCCGGGAAACGGGAAATATTTTTTTCCGGGAATTCCCGGGAAATTTTTTCCCGGAACGGGAAATTGGACGCACTACTGAGGGGCGGGACGACTCCCTCAATTTTCGAACATGCGAAAAAGAGGTGTTTTTTCAATAATTTGGAGCCTGAAACGGTGATGAAATATAAATTTGTTGTCTAGAGGACTCACGCCCGATATGATGGCGTATTCAGAATTCCAAAGAAACGTATTTTTCATCGAAAAAAAAAAAACACTATTTTCTAAACTCTGCCATTTTCCGTTACTTAAAGGTAAAATTTGTTGGAACATGTCATCAATTGCACAAAATGCATCAAAGTTTGATTCCAAATCTGATGATGACATTCGTCCAATTTCCTTTAAAAATAGCTGTCGAGTTTTTCTCAATATTTTTTTGTTTCCGAGTTATGGTCATTTAAAAAAGAGGTTTTTGGAAAAAAAATTACGAAAATCGCGAAACTTTGGGGTGGTTACCAAGTCAAAAATCTGCCAAAGTATTGATAAAAAATCTGGAAAAATCTGGCAGACGAAAATCTAACCGTTCTCAATGGTGAAGGGGAGGGAAGATATGAATTAATTCAAAAATTTGTAGAATTCAGACGATTTAATTGATTTTATAACCTCAAAAATGTTTTATTATCATTCCCTCTAAGAAAAACTCATTCGATTTTTTTTTATTTTTTACTAAATTCGTTAATTTGAATCCAAAATTTGTTCAAAATTGACACAAAGTGAAAAATCTGGCAAAATCTCTCAAAATCTGGCACTGAGAAGGATGAATCTTTATTCTGGCTGACAGTTGAAAAATCTGGCATTCCCAGATTTATCTGGCAACCTGGAAACCCTGGGTGGTGCACAAAAAAGAAGGGGTGGTTCAATTTGGTTCAAAATTTGGATTCTTTCATGTTTTTGTAGTATCAATAGCTCCACCAAATTTGAGCTTGATCAGAAAAAGTCGAATTCGAATTTGTACTTTTTTGTGTATAGTTGAGGCGAAATGACCCATAAACAATGACACTAAATCCATCAAAAGAACAAAAAAACTATCATAATGACACTAGTAAAATAGAAATTCTGATTTCCATAAAGATCAACAAAAATTCCAAGTTCCTGGCCCAAAATGACTACTTTTAATAAACTTGTTTTTTAACTGTCTTGTTTAGACAAAGATAGCTGAGCAATTCTCTCAGATTTCGGTAATTCGATTTTTTTTTGTATTTTTTAATCCGACTGAAACTTGTTTGGTGCCTTCGGTATGCCCAAAGAAGCCATTTTGCATCATTAGTTTGTCCATATAATTTTCCATACAAATTTGGCAGCTGGCCATACAAAAATGATGTATGAAAATTCAAAAATCTGTATCTTTTGAAGAAATTTTTTGATCGATTTGGTGTCTTCGGCAAAGTTGTAGGTATGGATATGGACTACACTGAAAAAAAATGATACACGGTAAAAAAAAATGTGATTTTTTATTTAACTTTTTGTCACTAAAACTTGATTTGCAAAAAAAAAACTATTTTTAATTTTTTTTTTATATGTTTTAGAGGACATCAAATGCCAGCTTTTCAGAAATTTCCAGGTTGTGCAAAAAATCTTTGAGCGAGTTATGAATTTTTGAATCAATACTGATTTTTTCAAAAAATCGAAAAATTGGTGGAAAAATTTTTCAACTTCATTTTTCGATGTAAAATCAAATTTGCAATCAAAAAGTACTCTAGTGAAATTTTGATAAAGTGCACCGTTTCCAAATTATAACCATTTTTAGGTGATTTTTTTTTTTGAAAATAGTCGCGGTTTTTTATTTTTTTAAATTAGTGCACATGTTTGCCCATCTTTGAAAAAAATATTTTTGAAAAGCTGAGAAAATTATCTATATTTTGCATTCTTGAATTTTGTTGATACGACCCTTAGTTGCTGAGATATTGCCAGTTGAAAAAAGTTGAAAAATTTTTGCGACCGATTTTTCGATTTTTTCAAAAAATCAGTATTGATTCAAAAATTCATAACTCGCTCAAAGATTTTTTGCACAACCTGAAAATTTCTGAAAAGCTGGCATTTGATGTCCTCTAAACATATAAAAAAAAAAAATAGTGTTTTTATGCAAATCAAGTTTTAGTGACAAAAAGTTATCATTGCATCATTTTTTTTTCAGTGTAGTCCATATCAATACCTACATTTTTGCCGAAGACACGAAATGCATCAAAAAATTCCTTCAAAAGATACAGATTTTTGAATTTTCATACATCATTTTTGTATGGACAGCTGCCAAATTTGTGTGGAAAATTATATGGACAAACTAATGATGCAAAATGGCTGCTTTGGGCATACCGAAGGCACCAAAAAAGTTTCAGTTGGATTAAAAAATACAAAAATTAAAATTTAAGAAAAAAGACCGATTTCGTAGAGAATTGCTCAGCTCAGAATTTTACTCCCCTATTTTGTATGATCAAAAATATATGAATCATGATGTAATATTTACTTCAAATTTAAAGTTACAACATTTTTAGTGTTAGCAAATAGTGGTCCATTTTCGGTGCTGATTGCTCGCAAGCATCGCAGCTGAAGCATCCTACTCCGCGGGCAAGCTTTCAACGAGCATGTTTGCGTGACCCCATGTTTGAATGCTGGATGGCTTTTCCAGCACAAAACCACGCCACTTTCCCCGCCACCTCCGCGACTAGACTCCCGTTCCACCCAGGGACCTAGAATTCATCCCCGTGTTGAGCCCCTCGATAGAAGTGTGCTCTGCCGCTGTTCTGGTGCATTTTGCACGCTGGAAGCGATCCCGAAGTGGTTTTGCTCAGTGTGTGTGTTTCTGTGGAAGGGAGTACACACACACACACACACACACACTTTTATCCAGCTAGTTGAGCTTATATTTATGTACGCAAACACAAAGCAATGAGTGTACATATTTGCAGTGCCAAACAACCAACCAGTCAACCATATCGCGCCAGTCAGGCCTGGAATGCCACCGGATAGTGTCCTGACGGTCTAGAGCGCGGTGAAAGCACAAAGTTGCAGCAGACCAGGTAAACATGGGATGAACTTTGGGACGGGACAGTTTCACGGCAACAGCGCACTATGGCTTGCCTTAATCTTTCGTCGCTTGAACTGATTTAAACCATTGCCGAAGTATTTGATATGTTTATTCAGAAGAGTTTTAAAAATCAAAATGGTGGTACAACATTCATGAACATTGGTAGAAGTTTACAGTCAATGTTAAAACATATTAAAAAAGTAAATAGAAACAAAATTACTCTTCTGAGGTTCTCAAACTCTAAAAAAACATCTGAATTCTGGCATCAGAGGATGCATTCAAACTAAAGCTTTTAGGTTTTTGCCATTCAAGAAGAAGTTAACAATATTGAACAACGTGACTATCCGTGACTTCGATGGCAAAAACAACACGACTCATCAAACCAATCTACATTATTCTAAACATTTTTTTTTTAAAAGACATTTTAATCCTAACGTTATTCGTAAGGTTTAACATAACTTTTTTTTAATTAACATTTTTTATTGATAATCCAAAGTTCTATCGCCCATTTTGCCTGTTCTCTTGAACCATTTTCTAAGCAATCAAAAGTCTGATTAACGCATCAATGCACAAAATAAAATTTTGAAAATTGGTCTTATCGTAGCATTTTTTTACGAAAACAGCACATTTATAAGTTTTGTTTTTTTGCCTGAAACTTTGTGGGGATCTTCCTAGTGACCAAAGAACAAATTTTTGTCGTCGGTTCGTTCATACAGTTTTCCATACAAATATGACAACTGTCCATACAAAAAATGGCATGTAAATATTCAATAATCCGTATCTCTAATGAAATTTTTCGCCTGATTTGGTATATTTAGTAAAGTTGTAAAGACTTTTATTAAAAAAAAATATACAGCAATAAAAAATCATTTTTGAAAATTAACTTTTAATAATTATTTAAATATTTTTCAAAGTAAATGTCACCACTCTCTCCCCCACCCCCTCTCACCCATCAAATTTGGTCCGAAAAATTAGGAGTCAAAAATATTTTTTTTGAACTCAAAAATTTCAATGAAAATAGAAGTCAAATCAACTTTAAAACAATCTTAAATGCATTTCCGCATTAATAATTATATTTAGCAAGTTTAAGATCGTTTAAAAATATTTTGAATTCTTCATGAACTTAAATGCAAGCACCACAAACACTTTCTTTCTGGCAAAAAAAAAAAAATCATATTAAATAAATAGATACTTTGAAAAACTATGATTGCAAAACAACTGAACAGATGTATTGCATTTTAAAACACATTTTTCATTAATGTGTTGAAACGAAGAATAATAATATTTTTATGTGAAATACTGGAAAATTTCACAAAACTTAAAATACTCAAAATTAATGTTTTTTACAATATGGGAATAACAATATCGGACTAACCGGCTCCGTGGCTTAATGGTTACGGATTCTGCCTCATAAGCAGAAGGTTCAGGGATCAAATCCCGGCCGGTACCTTTGAAATTTGGAATCAGGAAATTGAACTTTGAATATGAACAAAAACGAAAATAAATCAGGTGGGATTCGAACTAACACCTCTGGATTGGTGGTCTGGGACGCTAAGCAGTCGGCCATCAGAAGGTTTACACTCTTGCAGTGAATTGATCCGTAGTGTTGAAACATGTTATCTTCTCATATTAAATACGCGCTGATCTCTGATTTGCCTGAGGGAATTGGAAGTCTAAATATAGATCGAGTTTCCTTCAGATGCTTGTTTCTATGTTTAGGCGGGGCCGAACAATGCCCAGCGACCTCGGAATTGGACCGCAAGGAGCTCTGTCATTCTGAAACGGGTCGTTGGAAGCAGCGCGAGGGCTATCACCAGCTAATACCCGGGACTGAGATAAGTTGTATCAGCATTCGGCATATACAAAGCCTGATACAAACTATACTTTCCCATAATATCGCTACCGGTTAGCGGGTATTGGATTGGACCACACACACACACACACACATGGGAATAACAATATTGGACTTTTTCAGACATTTCGATAGAAATAATATTTTTTTGTGAAACTAGACAACGGATTTTATGTAAAATTACTAAAAAATATAGTTTTACTATTTGGGTATCAAATGATCGGAAATTTACATAAAATATTGCTTTTTAGAGTTCTTAATTTTTTTACAAAATGCGTAGTTTTGAACAAAAATGCAAAAAAATAGTTTTTTTTTCATAATATTAGTATCAAAGAATTTTTCATACATTTCGATAGCAATACAACTTTGTTTTGAAAATTCTCAAAGTTTTCACAAAACTACGTATTTATGAAAAAAAATACACATATTTCCCGTTATTTACCGTATGGGTGTCACATGATGGCGATTTTTTATCCATTTCGAAAGTAACAAAAGTCTTGATACGCATTGAGTAAAAAAAATCTTTTTTTAGAAAATACGTAGTTTTGTGAAAGTTTTAGAAATTCCACAGCAAATATCATGGGAAAACCCGAGATCATTTGATTACCATGTTTCCTTCAACATGTAAGATATCGTAGCTTTTCGGTTTCTTTTGCTCTGCCCGTTTTTTGCATAACTGTCCAATTTTTATGCAAAAACTTTTGTGACATAGGACATTCATCCGGCTACAAACAATTTGTTTCCCGTGTGCTCCTTAAATCGCCTTTAAGTAGGCTTTATTTTGTCGTGATTTCGTAAGTTTATTTAACAGAGTTCATTGGATTCCAATAGGAGCTTTCTAAGCTTCTAAGCTTTATATCGTTTTCAAAGTTTTGAATGCTCGCGATGCCAATGGCTATCTACCTACGGTATTGCGATTGAGTGTGTAGTAGTGCGGTTGTAAAAATAGCTTTCCCTCGCAAGCTTCCCACTGTGCGGTTAACTTTTTCCTTGGTTTTGCTTTGTGCCTGCTTTGTTCGGTTTTTGTGCTCGTACCAAAACTAGAAAACCAAAACCGCGGTGTGCGTCGTCACTGGCGCATGGGAAGCTTGCCATGCTTGCGTTTGTCATAAACGCTTGTTTGATTAAGAATTTGTACGATCAAAAATATTCTTTTGGTGAAAATTACGTTTTCAATTTCTTTTGGAAAACACATCATTAACAATACCTTGCTTCATCATAAGATTTTTTGTATCAAGTCGATGTTATGAATTGAAAGAAGTTAAATTATTTAGTAAGAAAGGCTCTATCTCACCCCTGGTGGGATTAAATCGAGTTTTTGGAAAAATATTTTTTTCGCCCCCTGTTTTTCAGACCAATTTTGAAGGGGGGGGGGGGCGACAAAAACTTTGAAAAATATTTGCAACGGCCTAACTTGATTTAAAATTATAAGGACAAATCTGTTTTCAAATAAATAGAAAAATATCGCGCCAGTCAGTGCCGTGGCCTGGAATGCCACCGGATAGTGTCCTGACGGTCTAGAGCGTGGTGAAAGCACAAAGTTGCAGCAGACCAGGTAAACATGGGATGAACTTTGGGACGGGACAGTTTCACGGCAACAGCGCACTCTGGCTTGCCTTAATCTTTCGTCGCTTGAATTGATTTAAACCATTGCCGAAGTATTTGATATGTTTATTCAGAAGAGTTTTAAAAATCAAAATGGTGATACAACAGTCATGAACATTGGTAGAAGTTTACAGTCAATGTTAAAACATATTAAAAAAGTAAATAGAAACAAAATTACTCTTCTGAGATTCTCAAACTCTAAAAATATATCGGAATTTTGGCATCAGAGGATGAATTCAAACTAAAGCTTTTAGATTTTTGCCATTCAAGAAGAAGTTTATAATATTGAACAACGTGACTATCCGTGACTTCGATGGCAAAAACAACACGACTCATCAAACCAATCTACATTATTCTAAACATTTTTTTAAAAAGACATTTTAATTCTAACGTTATTCGTAAGGTTTAACATAACTTTTTTTTAATTAACATTTTTATTGATAATCCAAAGTTCTATCGCCCATTTTGCCTGTTCTCTTGAACCATTTTCTAAGCAATCAAAAGTCTGATTAACGCATCAATGCACAAAATAAAATTTTGAAAATTGGTCTAATCGTAGCATTTTTTTTACGAAAACAGCACTTTTAAAAGTTTTGTTTTTTGCCTGAAACTTTGTGGGGATCTTCCTAGTGACCAAAGAACAAATTTTTGTCGTCGGTTCGTTCATACAGTTTTCCATACAAATATGACAACTGGCCATACAAAAAATGGCATGTAAATATTCAATAATCCGTATCTCTAATGAAATTTTTCGCCTGATTTGGTATATTTAGTAAAGCTGTAAAGACTTTTATTAAAAAAAAATACACAGCAATAAAAAATCATTTTTGAAAATTAACTTTTAATAATTATTTAAATATTTTTCAAAGTAAATGTCACCACTCTCTCCCCCACCCCCCTCTCACCCATCAAATTTGGTCCGAAAAATTAGGAGTCAAAAATATTTTTTTTTGAACTTAAAAATTTCAATGAAAATAGAAGTCAAATCAACTTTAAAACAATCTTAAATGCATTTCCGCATTAATAATTATATTTAGCAAGTTTAAGATCGTTTAAAAATATTTTAAATTCTTCATGAACTTAAATGCAAGCACCACAAACACTTTCTTTCTGGCAAAAAAAAAATCATATTAAATAAATAGATAATTTGAAAAATTATGATTGCAAAACAACTGAACAGATGTATTGCATTTTAAAACACATTTTTCATTAATGTGTTGAAACGAAGAATAATAATATTTTTATGTGAAATACTGGAAAATTTCACAAAACTTAAAATACTCAAAATTAATGTTTTTTACAATATGGGAACAACAATATCGGACTAACCGGCTCCGTGGCTTAATGGTTACGGATTCTGCCTCATAAGCAGAAGGTTCAGGGATCAAATCCCGGCCGGTACCTTTGAAATTTGGAATCAGGAAATTGAACTTTGAATATGAACAAAAACGAAAATAAATCAGGTGGGATTCGAACTCACACCTCTGGATTGGTGGTCTGGGACGCTAAGCAGTCGGCCATCAGAAGGTTTACACTCTTGCAGTGAATTGATCCGTAGTGTTGAAACATGTTATCTTCTCATATTAAATACGCGCTGATCTCTGATTTGCCTGAGGGAATTGGAAGTCTAAATATAGATCGAGTTTCCTTCAGATGCTTGTTTCTATGTTTAGGCGGGGCCGAACAATGCCCAGCGACCTCGGAATTGGACCGCAAGGAGCTCTGTCATTCTGAAACGGGTCGTTGGAAGCAGCGCGAGGGCTATCACCAGCTAATACCCGGGACTGAGATAAGTTGTATCAGCATTCGGCATATACAAAGCCTGATACAAACTATACTTTCCCATAATATCGCTACCGGTTAGCGGGTATTGGATTGGACCACACACACACACACACACATGGGAATAACAATATTGGACTTTTTCAGACATTTCGATAGAAATAATATTTTTTTGTGAAACTAGGCAACGGATTTTATGTAAAATTACTAAAAAATATAGTTTTACTATTTGGGTATCAAATGATCGGAAATTTACATAAAATATTGCTTTTTAGAGTTCTTAATTTTTTTACAAAATGCGTAGTTTTGAACAAAAATGCAAAAAAATAGTTTTTTTTTCATAATATTAGTATCAAAGAATTTTTCATACATTTCGATAGCAATACAACTTTGTTTTGAAAATTCTCAAAGTTTTCACAAAACTACGTATTTATGAAAAAAAATACACATATTTCCCGTTATTTACCGTATGGGTGTCACATGATGGCGATTTTTTATCCATTTCGAAAGTAACAAAAGTCTTGATACGCATTGAGTAAAAAAAATCTTTTTTTAGAAAATACGTAGTTTTGTGAAAGTTTTAGAAATTCCACAGCAAATATCATGGGAAAACCCGAGATCATTTGATTACCATGTTTCCTTCAACATGTAAGATATCGTAGCTTTTCGGTTTCTTTTGCTCTGCCCGTTTTTTGCATAACTGTCCAATTTTTATGCAAAAACTTTTGTGACATAGGACATTCATCCGGCTACAAACAATTTGTTTCCCGTGTGCTCCTTAAATCGCCTTTAAGTAGGCTTTATTTTGTCGTGATTTCGTAAGTTTATTTAACAGAGTTCATTGGATTCCAATAGGAGCTTTCTAAGCTTCTAAGCTTTATATCGTTTTCAAAGTTTTGAATGCTCGCGATGCCAATGGCTATCTACCTACGGTATTGCGATTGAGTGTGTAGTAGTGCGGTTGTAAAAATAGCTTTCCCTCGCAAGCTTCCCACTGTGCGGTTAACTTTTTCCTTGGTTTTGCTTTGTGCCTGCTTTGTTCGGTTTTTGTGCTCGTACCAAAACTAGAAAACCAAAACCGCGGTGTGCGTCGTCACTGGCGCATGGGAAGCTTGCCATGCTTGCGTTTGTCATAAACGCTTGTTTGATTAAGAATTTGTACGATCAAAAATATTCTTTTGGTGAAAATTACGTTTTCAATTTCTTTTGGAAAACACATCATTAACAATACCTTGCTTCATCATAAGATTTTTTGTATCAAGTCGATGTTATGAATTGAAAGAAGTTAAATTATTTAGTAAGAAAGGCTCTATCTCACCCCTGGTGGGATTAAATCGAGTTTTTGGAAAAATATTTTTTTCGCCCCCTGTTTTTCAGACCAATTTTGAAGGGGGGGGGGCGACAAAAACTTTGAAAAATATTTGCAACGGCCTAACTTGATTTAAAATTATAAGGACAAATCTGTTTTCAAATAAATAGAAAAATATCAGAATTCAGACAAATTTACAAACATCTAAAACATATTCAATTTTATCAACATAATCATTATTATGGTTGTAAAATAAAAGTTTATGCAACAAGTTGCATAACGAAGATTTTTTCAGCAGAAGTCGTAACCGAGTTGGATAAATAGGTACGACGAGTGCTAAAAAAATTAAGTCTTGCAACGAATTCCATACAACATTTTTTGAAATTCCTACAGACACCCTTTGATTGAATGTTTAAGTCAAATGTTCATGTGTTTTGTCAATGAACCGCCTAAATAATTTTTTTTTGAAATGTGTTACTTTTCGAAACAAGTGCTGAAAAGTTCAACGTTTTGAGTATTTATTTTGAAAAGTGTTACTATTTGATTTTGTTATTTTAATGACAGGTAAAGTAATAAGTTTCACGACAGAATTGCAAAAAAAAATCTTTTTTATACAAAGAAAAATCTGCAATCTAAAAAGATTTTATTTCCTAAATTGAGCAAAATTCCCAAATTCAATTTTCCAACCTCGATAAGTTTTCAGCACACCGTCCTTTGTCCCCAAAAGCACACACAAAAAGTACCATTTTGTGCCACAAACGATTCCCCGGCGTGTCTGTCCACGTGGGCTCCGACCGAGCATTTTGTTTATGTAGCTCAGCAGCAAGTAGTGAGTGGTGCAAGCGCTGCTGGTGTTTACTCTATTCCCGTGAAAAACGAAGGGTGAAAAATAAAACTTCAGCCGTGTGTACCGGCAGCATTGCCCCGTCGTCGGTTGTCACCAGCCATGATGACAGAATAGTTGATGAAGTTTTCACCGTCACCAACCGTTGATGTCTAATATGTTTCTCGTTTTTGCAGGATTTTTCTATGAAGGGATTTTTTTTATTTATGGTTAGAACATCTATTTTGAACTAAATGTTAAAAAAAACACTTTATATTAACTATTTTCAACTGAGGTGTAAGAAAAGTTTTAAAAAATGAATATGATCCTACATTAAAAAAATCTTTTTCAACAATTCCAAAAATAGCTATCTAAACCCTTTTTCCAACAACTCCCTAGCGTTTCTAGTTGGGAAGTCTCTCAACCGGGAAAACAGGTCACAAAACTGCAGCACACAAAATTCCATGTTGCCGCTAGGTCCCCTCTCCTCCAGGGGGGGGGGGTGGCATCAATACCCCTCTCCTCAAAACAAACCTGCACGAAAAAGGGCAGGCAAAAGCAAAAGCGAGCTTTTGATAAATTATTCAGCGTTCGTAACCGACCTATCAAACATGAAATAATTAACACCTTTCGCTTTTTGACCACCAACCAACAGGCAGGAAAAGGACCAGCAGCAGCAGCAGTGCAAAATTTGCAGCCCACCAGAGTGTGAAGTTCGACGTGTTCTATGCCTAGGAGAGCTTTCGACATGTTTGCGCAAATGTTGAGAGCAGTGGAACTGGTCGGTATAGAAAGCTGATTTCGATGGAGTTTGGCTTGATGGCGATGTGAAGTTTTCCTTTGAATACCTTGTTTAGAATTGTAGAAAAGATTTTCTGCTGCAACTAGTCGAGTTTTGGTAAACTGTAGAGGAAACTTACCTGAAAAAAAATGTAAGATGGAATTAGATGTAAGAAATAAGAAATTTAAGAACAAAAGGATGACGAACGATTTTTGAAAACATCATTAGAAATAAACTTTAAAAAAATATATTTAAGATAAAAAAAGGAGCTCGCTCGAGTTTCAAACAAATTTTATTTAATTTTCTAGCAAATTGTTAAACCAAATAACGACGATTGTTTTGATGCGAACAGCTTGTTGAGACTTGAAGAATGCCAGTAAATTTTAAAGTTCAAGTTTTAGCGATGTATGAGCTAAAACGACTGCACGGAATTCAAAGCAAAAGTGTCCGGATTTTGAATCAATGTCCGGGATTCAAAGCACAACAAGTCATTTTGATGTTCTGATAAAAAATTGTCAGAAATAGTAGTTTATGCAACAAGTTGCATGAAGAAGATTTTTTCAACACGAGTGTCAGTCTAGTTTTGAAACGAGCGTTTACATCATTTTTTGCAATTCCGAAAAACGCTTTTAGGGACCATCCATAAACCACGTGGTCACTTTTTTGGGAATCTGTTACCCCCTCTCCGCCCCCCTTGGTGGACAATTGTCCATACAAAAAAAATCTTTTATGTATTGATCGTGGACAATCGCCCCCTAAAGTGTCCACGTGGTTTATGGATGGTCCCTTTTGAATCGAATTTTATGGCAAACATCCACGTGTTAAGTAAATTCACAGCCCAAAACAAAAAATACTGAAAAATTTAACTTTTCTACACAAGCTCTACTATTTTCATGTATTTTGTCAATAAATCGTATAAATAAAAAAAAAAGTTGAATTGTGTTTCTTTTCGAAACAAGTGCTGAAAAAAAGAACTTTTCAGCATTTATTTTGAAAAGTGTTGCTATTCGAATCTGTTATTTTTGATACAGAAGAGTAGGCTATTTCGTCGTTCAAAAATGACAGGAAAAGTAAGTAGTTTCACGACGGAATTGCGAAAAGATATATATTTTCCAAAACCGGGAATTCCCGCTTCCCTGATTTTTTTTCCTAATTTGTCCCAGTTTTCCCGAAATTAAAAAAAAACACATTACAGTCTTAATTTTATTTTGATTTTTGAAAAAAAAAATAAACTTACAAGAAAACTTTTTTATCGATCGAGCTGGCAAATAGGAATTTTACTGTCAAGAAGGACAGCGAAGTATTTATTTTAATTGATTAAAAAATCAATTTTTAATCCTTTGCGGTCGTACAAAGGTTATTGTACTAAAAAAATGAGCTTTACGTTGTGAGCAATGATATCTTAAATTTAAACTTAATTTAAGGACCCAATTGAAAAGATTTAGCAATGGTATATGGTATAAATTTGACTTTTTAATGAAGATTGTTAAAATTTCGGTGTACAGATCAGTAGAATGTCAAATTTTTGTTATTTCCTTTTTGTGTTCAAGTATTTTTGAAGAAATGTAAATTTTATTTACGTTATTAGTTAAATATTTTTTAATCGATATTAATGTTTATAACTTGTTATTATTCCACAGATACCGGCATCATAGGAGCAGTTCTCTCAGATGTCGGTCATTCAATTTTTTTTTTTTTTAATCAGACTGAAACTTTTTTGGTGCCTTCGGTATGCTCAAAGCAGCCATTTTGCATCATTAGTTTATCCATATAATTTTCCATACAAATTTGGCAGCTGTCCATACAAAAATGATGGATGAAAATTCAAAAATCTGTACCTTCGGCTAAGTTGTAGGTATAGATATGGACTACACTGACAAAAAATTATACACGGTATAAAAAATTGGTGATTTTTTATTAAACTTTTTGTCACTAAAACTTGATTTGCAAGAAAACACTATTTTCATTTTTTTCATTTTTTATATGTTTTAGAGGACATCAAATGCAAACTTTTCAGAAATTTCCAGGTTGTGCAATAAATCTTTGAAAGAGTTATGAATTTTTGAATCAATATTGATTTTTTCAAAAAATCAAAATATTGGTCGCAAAAAAAATTTAAATCAAGCCTAACATTTCAAAAGCGTCAATCATTCAATATTACGCCCTTTTGAAATGTTTGTCTTGTTTTAAAAACTTCGAAAATATTTTTTTCGAAAAGATCGGAAAATTCTACGAATGTTTCATATTTTAACATTTTAAATCGGACCATTAGTTGCTAAGATGTCGACATTAAAAAATGGTGGGTTGTTTGGGTGAGACTTAGAAAACATCAATTTTCCTGTTTTTAAACACTTGCATGGCAATATCTCAGCAACTAAGGGTCGTATCAACACAGTTCAAAAAGGCCAGGGGAGAATTTTCTCAGCTTTTCAAAAATATTTTTTTCAAAGGTGGGCAAACATGTCTCGGATTAGTTTTCAAAAAGCCGTAAGAGCCATTGGTAAACAAAGTCCTTTTTGCAACGGTACTCGACCTACTTGCGAAAAAATAATTTCAAAAATGCTTGAGA
The DNA here is from genome assembly GCF_016801865.2 of Culex pipiens pallens. Taxonomy (NCBI): domain Eukaryota; kingdom Metazoa; phylum Arthropoda; class Insecta; order Diptera; family Culicidae; genus Culex; species Culex pipiens. The sequence goes on along the minus strand of NC_068939.1, from coordinate 62,736,389 downwards.
TTGTTCATCTACACGTCCTTCAAGTGCTCTACATTAAAGATAAATGAAATTTTGCTTCAATTTGGAGAAAAATGAAAATTAGTGTCGGAGGTCACGGTGGCTCTTACGGCTTTTTGAAAACTCACCCGAGATGTGCACTAATTTAAAAACAAAAAATGAAAAACTGCGACTCAATTTCTCAATTTCGACTGAATTTCACTCGAGTACTTTTTGATTGCAAATTTGATTTTACATCGAAAAATGAAGTTGAAAAAGTTTTGCGACCGATATTTCGATTTTTTGAAAAAAATAGTACTGTTTCAAAAATTCATAACTCGGTCAAAGATTTTTTGCACAACCAGGAATTTTCTGAAAAGTTTGCATTTGATGTCCTCTTAAACATATCAAAAAATAAAAATAAATAAAAATAGTGTTTTCTAGCAAATCAAGTTTTAGAGACAAAAAGTTAAATAAAAAAATCACCATTTTTTTACCGTGTATCCTTTTTTAAAGTGATGGACTACACTTTATCCATACCTACAACTTTGCCGAAGACACCAAATCGATCAAAAAATTCCTTCCAAAGGCACAGATATTTTTAATTTTCATCATTTTTGTATGGACAGCTGCCAAATTTGTATGGAAAATTATATGGACAAACTAATGATGCAAAATGGCTGCTTTGGGCATACCGAAGGCACCAAAAAAGTTTCAGTCGAATTAAAAAAATACAAAAATTAAAATTCCAAAAAATAAAACGATTTCATAGAGAATTGCTCATAGACAAATGTATCGAAATAAGACAGTGGTTTAAACATTTATCTTATACAATGTATCAATATTATTGGTTGATTTCGTTTGAAACAGGATTTTATTTGAAAAATATTAGTTTTACAAAACATCAAATTATAAACATGTATAAAATTAACATTGACTTGATATCATATTCTTTGTTTCCGTATTTTTCAGACATTTTCAAAGACATAAAATTTCTGTTTAGATTTTTCAGTCATATTAAAAAAGAAATAAAATCATTGTGAAGTTTTTCTAGTCATATTAATAAGTTAAGACATAGAAATGTATTTATAAAAAATATAATTGATATGAGTTGGATAAGGAATTGTAGTTCATTTAAAATCATCAGTACAACGAAATACATCAACATTTCCATGTTGAAATTCTCTTAAGCTTTGTAAAATCTGCTTATCCTGTTCAGATTGTAGTCTATATTATCACCAGTTAAAAGTTATTAATAAGTTCTACAATATATAGCTATAAAACCGTAACAAATATATTGAAATAAGTATTTTATGAGCATTTCGAAAATATCCCGAGATCCCGGGATTTTAAAAATATTTTTCATGTTTTACGGGAAACTTAAAACCCGGGAAAATTGAGCACCCTACACCCAAAATTCAGAGTCGAGATAATCGTTCTCTCAAAATTTATTGAGGGCTCAGTGCCAAAATCGATAGAATAATGGTACCAACTCACACCATCATAACAAATGAGTTCATTCATTAGTTGAATCAATAAATCTCCAACAAGTGTCATACATCGACTTCTGACTTCTCCATGGTCACCAAGCTGTGGTGGCCGAGGCAGCTAAGTCATTGGATTGATTTGTCAAAGGTCTCTGGTTCGATTCCCGTTGTCGACACTTTTAGTTTTTTGTTTGACGGATGAACTTTTTTTGCAAATGAACCTCGAGAGAATAGTTCTATCGCCCATCTCGAGCTGTGTTCTCTGCGTCCGTGAATGGTACCACTATTCTCTCGACTCGAGACCATCATTCTCTCGGACTAGCGCTGCCAGTTTTGGGTGTAGTATCCTGAACAGCTAACACTCGATTTTATTGGTTTTTTCAATAAATATATAAATTTAATAAAATTTCTTTGCCCTCTGATTGTACGGGAATGTTGAAGGGGACAAACACACCTTAAATAAAAAAAATGAAATGGCCCTAAACTAAGTTTGTTTATGGGCGTGCTGGCTGTATCATTTGAACTTTTAAAAAATAACATAAAATTTATTGAGTATGGTCATGATTTTTTTAAATCTTTTTAAACAATAATGTTTGATGCAATTTTGGAGTTTAAGTACATGCAAAATTTAATCAAATCTTCTTATAAAAAAACATCATAATGATAAGCACGGGACCCGTGGTGTAGGGGTAAGCGTAGTTGCCTCTCGGCCTGGGTTTGATCCCAGAAGGTCCTGTTCACTTTCCGTTCAATTTCAATTTTGGTTTTATATTGAAAATATGCCACGAAACCTATTCTGAGATAGAATTATTTCGGTGAAGCTTTTTCATAGAAATGAAAATTCTTCCAGATCTAAAATAATAAATTAAATTAAATTAACTTTCAATCAATTTCATAGCCCATTTCAATCAATTTACATTTCCTTTTCGGTCAAATCAACATCATAAATTGCTTCACTTTCGAGGAATACTGTTTGCCTGAAAGATGTCTAAAAAAACGACTAAATTTAATTAAATTGCAAACCAATATTTTCACCGGTACAATTTCACTGATGATGCCCCTCGTTTGTCCAGTTGAAAATTTATCTCCGCGAAGAGCCGACCGCCCACCGTGTTTCGGGGCCGTAGCTTCCGCTTCAAGAACGCACTTCACAACTTCCGACCAACAATCGGGGATTCGTTTCGCTCGAGCACCCACTCACTCCCGGCGATGGCAACCACCAAAGTGTTTGGCTTTGCAGGAAATTTCCCAAATTGAGTTGAAATGTGTTGCCATCCTCTTGCGAATCTTGCGACTTGGTTTTTCGCTAAACATTTTGAGGTTAATGAAATTTTTATACACAGTTTAAGGTTTTGATGTTCGCCCCTTCAAAATTAAATTAGCGAGCACCGTGGAAACACGCACTTTGTTTTTTTTTTCTCACGGGGGGAGAAAACATCTGAACTCAAGTTCGGCAGGTCAATCTTCCGGCATCCGGAGGATGCACAGAAAAAAAAGGTTCCCAATTTAAATTACATAACTTTTCACTTTCGACGAATCCCACTATCGCCGTTCTTTTTTCCTACGCTAGATTTAATCTTTTATAGCTAAAGTTTAGCGATTACGGAGCTCACTAAATCCCTCCCATTAACAGCAATAAAATTTAACCCGATTGTAAATTTAACCCATTTGAGAGCTATAAAATAAAGTGAATGCTCAGCTTGAAAAACGAACAGTGAACGGGAAGAAAAATCTTTCCACGAAAGATAACTGAATGAAAAGCTGCTTGCATAAGGTGCACTTCAGTGGGGTGGGGGGAGATGAAGGAGTTTTCATTCCCAGGAGCGGAATTTCTGTCTGGAGCAAAAACTTTGGGCCCAGTGTGCGCTTAATTGTATGATAATCTACTTTCGAAGATTTTGCTGGGTTGCGAATTCAAAAATGTGTCTAAAATAAAAATGAAATCATTTCCTCTTTTATAGTAAATGAGATGGATTTACTTGTGCTAGATGGAATAATTTGGATTTTTTTTTGTTTTTTAAGAAAAAGCAATTGACTCTGAACTATCTAGTTATGGCTTTGGTATATGTATAAAGAGAAACTCAAATAAAAATCGTTCAGAAAGAAATTGTATTTACAGAGATACTAAAATGATTTCCTATGGATCTGAATTCTAGATTACTTTTTCAAAACAACCAATGCGCCATGGGTTTCCTATGTACATAATACCTTTTAATATGAAAACGCGAATTACTATATCTTGAATGCCATTGACGAAATTTAAATTTATTTTTCAAAGGTTGTTCAATAAAAGGTTTCTCTCATAAAAAATCGATTTAAATACTAACTTTATTTATAGTCATTTTTTAAATTAATTGACAAATAAAAACATTTAATGTATCACTAGCACCTATAACTAAAAAAAAACACGAGATGTGCATTCATTAGGATAGGAAGAGAGGGGGTAATATGCACCCCCTAGAGAAAACTGTGATTTCTCAACTATTATAGCATTTCTATGAAAGAATTTTGTTCAATGTTCCAACTTAACTAATATTCTTCGTCATCAACGTGAAAAAAGTCTTTAAAAACCTCAAAATTGATCTAAAATATCAAATTTCTAAAAAAAAATATGATTCATTTAAAATAACCATGCGGGGCAATATGCACCCCAACTTTGGGGCAAAATGCACTACAACAACGAGGCAAAATGCACCCCAACAACGGGGCAAAATGCACCGGGTTAAATCAGTTTTCACTAGTCACCACTAGATGACACCGCTGTTTTTACAAAGGAGCATCACATCCGTGCATTTTCCTCCGATCACGCTTTTTGCAGAAAATTTAATTAAAAATACATTATTTAAATGTTTTTGGACTCATCTATGACATGAATAATGAAAATTGTAGCAAAAACTTTTTAAATCAACACTTACAATATCAATAAATGCTTTTTATATTGTCCAAAAATCACATTGAAAGTTCAAAGAAAATTAGATGAAAACATAACATTTTAATGTTTCGCAAATAACTTAAGAGCGAGTTTTTCACCAATGTGTAACAGGTCGTATCGAGTTACTCCGATTTGGATGAAACTTTCAGCGTTTGTTTGTCTATGCATGAGATGAACTCATGCCAAACATGAGCCCTCTACAACAAAGGGAAGTGGGGTAAAACGGGCTTTGAAGTTTGAGGTCTGTTCGGACCCGTGAATTGGCCAACCTCGAAATCCGCGCTCACCTGATTTTATCCTGTTCGTTGGACGTCTAATTTCTACGTTGTGTTTTTTGTCGTGTGTTGTGTGTTTGTGCGTTGTGTCGTCCTCTGTGTTTTCCGTCTCCTTCCGATCCTGTTCCCGTCCCGCTTCCTTCCTTATTTCTTTTCAGGTCCCACAGGTAAGTACCTTTCAGCGTTCCAGTTTTCTAGCAGCGGCAGCAGAATATTTTTTCTCCCACAGCAGGCAGAACTACGATGGCGACACTTTCTTCTTTTCCAGGCAAACGAATTCCAGAACAGCAGAGAGGACCAGCTTTCACGGCGGTCAACGGGTAAGTAGCAGGTAAGTTTTCTTCTTCCACAGGTAACAACAGAAACGATCTTTTCTTGGTAAAAACTACAATTTTATTCCTTCGACCGAGACTTTATTCTACTAAGTCCGAAAGGTAAACAAAACCTCTCCACGCAACGCGATCCGACCGCGACGACGATTTATTTCAACTGATATTTGGCCCAGGCAGTGTGAAGAGGAATGCAGAAAAACGGTGCAATTGTGCGCGTGATCGCGACGATCAAGTCTACCACTACCACCACCCTGCCGTGTATGTACGCAAATTATAGCAAGAGAATTTATGCTACACGACAGGGTGGCGAGTCAATTTTACTCTGCAACCAAACATGCCGGCCACCTTAAATTCTCTAAGAATTTAAACTTGGAAACTAAACCTACTTAAAACTAGCACTTTAAAAATTCATTTTTTCTTCTTGACGCCTTCTTCACCAACTCCGTTGCGCCGTAGGGTTGACAGTTGACGGCGATCTTCCTCCTACGCTGCGCCTTGTGTCGGTGGAGGGTTGAAGGCGTTCATGAGCTGCACCGCCGAGTCCTTCTCGAATGGCAGCAAACAAATCCGTGCGGACTGACGCTTGTATACCGCACCGTTCGGCAAACGCAGCTTCACCACGCGGACGACGCCGTCGGAGCCTGGGTAGACCTCAACGATCCGCGCGAGGGGCCACTCGATAGCCGCCTTGTTGTCCTCCTTGAGGATCACCATCTGTCCAGCCTTCAGCTGGGTTGCTCGCGGGAATTTCTGGTTCTGGTTGTGGAGCTGCGAGATGTACTCCCGCCTCCACCGCTTCCAGTGTTGCTGCACCAGCTGTTGCAATTGCTGGTAGTGTTGCAGCCGGTTCGTGGGAACGTCCGTGTAGTCCGGATCCGGAATCGCTAGCAGCGACGATCCGGCGAGGAAGTGCCCGGGCGTGAGCACGTCCAGTTCGTCTGGGTCCTCCGACAACGGGGTAAGCGGGCGCGAATTCATGGCCGCTTCGATCTGGGTGAGGACGGTCGCCATGTCCTCGAAGGTGAGTTGTCGTTGACCCAGCACACGGACGAGTGACGTCTTGGCCGACTTCACGGCCGCCTCCCATAGGCCACCGAAGTTCGGCGCTCTCGGCGGGATGAACTTCCACTCGATCCCACGGCGGGACGCTTCGCTTGTGATCTCCGTGATCACCTTGGTATCTCGAAGCAGCTCGTACAGCTCGCGCAGGTGGTTGCTTGCTCCCTGGAAGTTGAGACCGTTGTCCGAGTGGATCTCGGACGGTAGACCTCGGCGAGAAACAAAACGACGCAGGGCAGCAAGAAACGCAGCGGTGGTCAAGTCCCCCACCAGCTCCAGGTGGACCGCTTTCGTGCTGAAGCACACGAAGACCGCGATGTACGCCTTCTGCGCAGCTGCTCGACGGTGTACGGGCTTCAGGTAGACAGGGCCACAATAGTCTACGCCGGTGACGGTAAATGGGCGAGAGGGGGTTGTTCGAGGTTTTGGGAGTTGACCAGGGGGTTGCTTTATAGGGACAGGGTTGGTACGGAAACAGCGCACACAGTTGCGAAATGTGTAAGTTGCCAATTGTTTGCCGTTCAATGGCCAAAATTCGTGCCGAATTTGAGCGAGCGTCATACGAGGGCCAGAGTGGAGCGAAGTTTCGTGGTACGCGACCGCCATTTGTCGCGTGAAAACGTTGCTGCTGGGAAGGATCATGGGGTGTCGGGTAGAGTACGCTTCGCCTGCGAGTCCAAGCCGGCCACCAACGCGCAGAATGCCCTGCTGGTCGAGAAACGGGTTGAGCAGCTTCAGCGACGAGTGAGCCGGAACGAGTCGATGGTTTGCGAGCGCCTTGATCTCCGCGGCGAAGGGTTCCTGCTGCACGCCGCGCACGAGAGCGAACTTTGCCTCCTTCAAATCTCCAACGGTGAGAAATGGGGTTCTAGGGGGCTGCTTGCGACGCTGACATCTCCGGACAAACCTCACGCAGTACGCCGTAATCCTCAGCAGCTTCCAGTAACTGCCGTAACGATCGATGAGCGGGTGAGGTTCCGGGGAAGCAGACACGACCAGCACGTTCTTTCTCTTCTCCAGCAACTCCTCAGCAGGCTCGTCGACTTCCAAATGCTTCACTCTGCTCCAGTACTCCTCGAACGACTCCAACCACTTCGGACCGTAGAACCACAGCCGCAATCCAACGAGATCTTTCGGCATGACTCCACGGGAAACGAGATCCGCTGGGTTTTCAGTCCCCTTGACGTGGTTCCAGCGATGCCTTTTCGTCAACTCCTGGATGTGCGAGACTCGGTTCGCAACGAACGTGGGCCACACGTACGACGGTGACCTCAGCCACGCCAGCACGACTGTCGAGTCCGACCAGAACCAACTCTCCGTGCCCTCCATCTTGAGGGCTTGCACGACCTTCCGGTACAGCCTTGCTGCCATCAAAGCTGCACACAGCTCCAACCTCGCCAGGGTGACCTTTTTCAACCCTGCGGGGCGTGACTTGGCCGCCAACAGCGAAATTTTGACCAGCCCCGACTGGCTGATCGATCGAGCGTAGATGCACGCTCCGTAGGCCGCTTCGGACGCATCCGCGAACACGTGAAACTCGACATGGACCGGATTTTCCACGAAAGCGCACCTGTCGACCGAAATCTTCGACAACTCCGGCAACTGCTGGTAGAACTCAGTCCACCTCCCGGCCAAATCCGGTCTCAATGGGTCGTCCCAGCCTTGAGTCGCGACCCACAGCAGCTGCATTCGAATCTTGGCCCACGAAATGACCGGAGCAGTGATCCCAGTTGGATCCCAAAGTTGTGCAATGACCGAATAGACCTTCCGTCTGGTCCATTGCCCATTCACGGACAAACCCGTGACATCGATGCCGAGAACGTCTGGCCCTGGCTGCCAGTTTATTCCCAGCGTCTTCACCTGCTCCTGGTCGAAACTGAGCGTGGTCTGCGTACCCAAATCGTCCGCAGCCAGCCCTGCCAACGCCCCTGTGGCGTTTGACACCCACTTGCGCAGCCTAAATCCACCCTTCGGCAACAGCTGCTCCAGCTCCTGCCGCAACAACAGCGCTTCTTCTTCGGAGTCCGCTCCGCCGATGAAATCGTCCACGTAGAAGTCACGCAACAGTGCTTCCTTCGCACGTGAATACACCTCTCCTTCGTCCTGCGCCAGCTGCTGCATACAGCGCGTGGCAAGGTATGACGATGGGGCCAACCCAAACGTCACCCGTAGCATCTCGTACGTCCTTATTGGCTCCGACGGCGAAGGCCTCCACAGAATCCGCTGCAGAGGGGTATCGTCCGGATGGACCTTAACCTGCAGGTACATCTTCTCGATGTCCGCAACCAGGGCTACCTGCTTCTTCCGAAAGCGCAGCACCAAATCGAACAACGGGTCCTGGAGAACCGGACCAACCATCAGCGCCTCGTTCAGCGAGAAATTCGACGTCGTCTTGGCAGAACCATCGAACACGGGCCGGATCTTCGTGGTCGTGCTGGACTCCTTGAAGACCGGATGGTGAGGCAGGTAGCATTCAAGCCGCTTGTCGCCCTTCAGCTCCTCCTCCGAAACAACCTTCATGTGGTCCTGATCCAAGTACGCCTGAATCGCCTCGTTGTACCGCTTTCGCAAGCTTTCGTCCTTGCCCAGTCTCCGCTCCAACTGCATCAGCCGCCGCACCGCCATATTTCGCGATTCGCCGACCATCTTCTCGAAACCCATGCGCTTCGGAAGTCGCACCACGTATCGACCCGTGACGTCGCGTGAAAACGTGGCCTGAAAATGCTCCTCACAGTCCTGTTCCTCTTGCGACCGCTTCGGTGCCTCCTGCAACTCCTCAATCGTCCAAAAACGCTCGATCTTCTCCTCCAAAGTCGCATTGACGGAGACGTGGCAGCTCGGGACGGGGTTTAGACTCCCCAGATCAGTCTTTCCCGCAGCTATCCAACCGAAAACTGTGTTCACGAACAGCGGAAGACCTTCTCCCGGCCGCTGGATCTGCACCCGGCCACCATTCAGCAACAGGAACTCGTAGAAGAACTCCAGCCCTAACAGCAAATCGATTGGAGCCCGCTTGTGGAATCCGGGATCCGCCAACACCATGTCAGAGGGCAAGTTCCACTGGTCGATCGGAATTGTGGCCGACGGCTGGTCCTCCGTCACCTTCTTCAGCACCAGACACTCCATCGGGACTGTGTAGTTGGTGACACGCGAAGAGACAATCGCCGACACCGAGCTATCAACCTGCATACGGGAACTTCCGACGCCGGAGATCGGCACGCTCACCTTCTTCCGCGGCAATCTCAAGATCTGACACAGTCGCTCACTGATTAGATTCGCCTGCGACCCGCTATCGAGCAACGCTCTTGCGGTATGCAACCGGCCATGGCAATCCTTCACCGCCACGAGCACCGTCGACAGGAACACGTGGACCTTCCACGACTCCGCTGCCACATTTGCAGCGTAAATTGTAGCCACCGAACTCGTCACCGCTTGCGGTTGAGCTGTCGGCGCCGTCAAGGAACGCGAACCACCCTCCTGTGAATCTCCCGTTACCGCAGTGCTCAGAGTGGAACCGGAACCAGTTCTACCAACAGGATGCAGCAAGGTGTTGTGCTTCTCGCTGCAGCTGGAGCAGCGACTCCTGACATGGCAGTCCCTCACGAAATGGCCACTCCACAGACAATTTCTGCAGAGCCTCTTCGACAAAACTAGCCTGTTCCGACCATCCAGCGACAACTTCTTGAAGTCCGAACAGCTCGAAAGCAAGTGTGGGCCGCTACACATTCTGCACTTCGGAGAGGAAGAGTCGGAAGCGGCGTTCACTGTCAGCTTCGGGAACGATTTCTTGGGCTGGGCTGCTGGAACCGAAGATACGGAGGGAGAACCACGCTGACTGCCCAACAGCTGATCAACTGCGACCGCATCCAAGACCTTCGTCCGCTCCTCCAGGAACGCTATCACGTCGGTGAACTGCGGGTCCTCCTTCTTGGCTGCCAACGCCTCCCATTCCTTCTGCGTCACGTCATCCAGCTTCGACACCAACAACTGCGTCAGCATCACGCCCCAGCCACCGGTCACTTCGCCCAACTGGTCCAGAATCTGCGTACAACGGCTGAAGTGATCCACCACGTCGTGGATGCTACTCGACGACACCCCTTTCACTCGCGGAAACTGAAGCAACCCGTTGACATAGCGCTTCTTCTGGAGATACTTGTTGGCATGTCGCTTGACCAACAAGTCCCAGACCACCTGGTAGCTCTTCGCGCTGAACTCACTCGAGTTGATCATCTTCTTGGCCTCACCGATAAGACAGTCTCGCAAGTAGTGGAACTTCTGAATCGCGGTCAAATCAACGTTTTCGTGGATGAGGGACTTGAAAGTGTCGTGGAAAGGCAACCACTCATCGTACTCCCCACTAAACTTCGGCAAAGTGATCTTCGGCAACTGTATGCCGGCACGCGCAACGCATGCACTAGACCCAGACGCAACCCCAGAAGGCAACCTCGACTTCAACCCTGCCCTTACCTTGTGGTACAACCCCTCGAACTGCTCTCGGACTCGCTCATGTTCCTCCTCCATGGCTGTGGCATCATCCTCTTCCTTGAGGTCCTCCTCCTCGATGGTCTCGATCTCAAGCTGGAGCGCCTCGAACTCCGCCCAGGCCTGGTTGACCGCATCGAGCCGCGACTGCACCTGATCGGCGTGCTTTTCCAGCACAAAGTTCTGCAGGAACTTGTCGGCGCGGTTGAGAGACGCAAGGATGGTGTTGCGAATCTTCAGCTTGTACGACACCTTCTTCGGCATGGTGACGCAGGGCAACTGAACTGTGAGCCTATTAAACAAGGCCTTGTATGTTTAACGCCCAACAGGATACTCTCCAAAACTCTCCGCCGGCCGATGCACAGCCGCAGCGATGACGTCGCCGAAGAACAGCGAAAATCCCTCGAGAGCAGCGCGTCGTCCACCGAGAAAAGCAAAATATTGCAAACACCGTCGAGCAACGAAAATTCCAGCCGAGTACTCACCCTGTGAGCCTGGCTGTACAGGCCTTGCAAAGATCCGTAACTAAATACGCGCCCCCGGTAACAAACAACACCCGTAGCACGGGTAAACAATGGCCAAACAGGCCAGCAGTACGGCACAAGTACCTTCCGTACTCAAATCGTCGCCGAAATAACCAGCGGTCGGTCCAAACAGCTCGTGATCGTCCAGCAAATTGTCCAACAGAACCTCAGCAGCAGCAGAAGTCGCGAAAAGCAGCACCGAGAAAGTTGAAAACAGCGCAATGAGGACACCAGTTACGGAAAAAATGGGGACAAGTGTACTCACCGTGTGAGCCTGTCCACCAGGCCGTGCACGTATTAATGGATGTCCTCTTCACCCGCGCGGGGTCGCTGAACTTTCCTCTCAGGTCGATGAACTCTGCTACTGCTGAGCGCCAAACCAAAACAATCGCGATGGCCGCGAACTTTATCCGCAGCAGCGATGGCGAACTCGTTCAGCGCGTAGATGATCGCGATGGCGTTCGATGGGCCACCCGAGGTACCAATCCTGGTCACGGCACCAATGTTCGGACCCGTGAATTGGCCAACCTCGAAATCCGCGCTCACCTGATTTTATCCTGTTCGTTGGACGTCTATTCTACGTTGTGTTTTTTGTCGTGTGTTGTGTGTTTGTGCGTTGTGTCGTCCTCTGTGTGTTCCGTCTCCTTCCGATCCTGTTCCCGTCCCGCTTCCTTCCTTATTTCTTTTCAGGTCCCACAGGTAAGTACCTTTCAGCGTTCCAGTTTTCTAGCAGCGGCAGCAGAATATTTTTTCTCCCACAGCAGGCAGAACTACGATGGCGACACTTTCTTCTTTTCCAGGCAAACGAATTCCAGAACAGCAGAGAGGACCAGCTTTCACGGCGGTCAACGGGTAAGTAGCAGGTAAGTTTTCTTCTTCCACAGGTAACAACAGAAACGATCTTTTCTTGGTAAAAACTACAATTTTATTCCTTCGACCGAGACTTTATTCTACTAAGTCCGAAAGGTAAACAAAACCTCTCCACGCAACGCGATCCGACCGCGACGACGATTTATTTCAACTGATATTTGGCCCAGGCAGTGTGAAGAGGAATGCAGAAAAACGGTGCAATTGTGCGCGTGATCGCGACGATCAAGTCTACCACTACCACCACCCTGCCGTGTATGTACGCAAATTATAGCAAGAGAATTTATGCTACACGACAGGGTGGCGAGTCAATTTTACTCTGCAACCAAACAAGGTCAAAAAAACCTAAAAAATCTTAAAATTGCTCGCATTTCCGTAAAACTTCATCAATTCCAACTCTCTTAGATGCATTCGAAAGGTCTTTTGAAGCAATTTAAAATGTGCCATAGACATCCAGGATTGGTTTGACTTTTTCTCTTAGCTTTTGCAAATTACTGTCAAAAATGGATTTTTTTAAAACCTTAATATCTTTTTGCAACAGCCTCCAACACCCATACTCCCAAAGGTCAAAAGATAGGTAATTTCATGGACTATAAGCCTATGGTATTAACTTTTTGGCCAATCGCAGTTTTTCTCATAGTTTTACGATTTTTCTATAACAAACATTTTACAACGTTAGTTTTAGCCCTGTCGGCCTCCATAGCAGCATTTTTTGATCTCAATTTAGTCATATTCGGAATCCTCGGACAATTTCCCGTAAATTAGAAGTATTGCAGTTGTAAAGTTGTCAAAGTTGTCAAAGCCCGTTTTACCCCACTTCCCTTTGTCGTAGAGGGCTCATATTTGGCATGAGTTCATCTCATGTATAGAAAAACAAACGCTGAAAGTTTCATCCAAATCGGAGCACCTCGATACGACCTCTAGAACAAACCGAGCAATATTTACAAATACCTGCCTCTTAAGTGCCGTCTTCTTGGCCTACAGGGCAAAAACTAACGTTGTAAAATGTTTGTTCTAGAAAAGTCGTAAAACTATGAGAAAAACTGCGATTGGCCAAAAAGTTAATACCGTACGCTTATAGTCCATGAAATTCCCTAACTTTTGACCTATGGGAGTATGGGTGTTGGAGGCTGTTGCAAAAAGTTATTAAGGTTTTAAAAAAATAAATTTTTAACAGTAATTTGCAAAAGCTATGAGAAAAAGTCAAACCAATCCTGGATGTCTATAGCACATTTTGAAGGGCTTTAAAAGACCATTCGAATGCATCTAAGAGAGTTGGAATTGAAGAAGTTTTACGGAAATGCGAGCAATTTTAACATTTTTCATGTTTTTTGGACCTCAAACTTCAATGCCCGTTTTACCCCACTTCCCTTTGTCGTAGAGGGCTCATGTTTGGCATGAGTTCATCTCATGTATAGACAAACAAATGCTGAAAGTTTCATCCAAATCGGAGCACCTCGATACGACCTGTTTCACATCGGTGAAAAACTTGCTCTTAAGCTGTTTTTATACTACGATGCTCAATTTTTTCCAGCAAAGTTTTGCAATGTTAAGAGGCAGTATTTGTAGATTCTGCTCGGTTTGTTCTAGAGGTCGTATCGAGGTGCTCCGATTTGGATGAAACTTTCAGGGTTTGTTTGTCTATACATGAGATGAACTCATGTCAAATATGAGCCCTCTACGACAAAGGGAAGTGGGATAAAACGGGCATTGAAGTTTGAGGTCCAAAAAACATGAAAAATCTTAAAATTGCTCGCATTTCCGTAAAACTTCTTCAATTCCAACTCTCTTAGATGCATTCGAATTGTCTTTTGAAGCCCTTCAAAATATGCTATAAACATCCAGGATTGGTTTGACTTTTTCTCATAGCTTTTGCAAATTACTGTTAAAAATGGATTTTTTTAAAACCTTAATAACTTTTTGCAACAGCCTCAAACACCCATACTCCCATAGGTCAAAAGTTAGGGAATTTCATGGACTATAAGCCTACGGTATTAACTTTTTGGCCAATCGCAGTTTTTCTCATAGTTTTACGATTTTTCTATAACAAACATTTTACAACGTTAGTTTTTGCCCTGTAGGCCTCCTTAGCGACACTTTTGGGTCTCAATTTTGTCATATTCGGAATCCTCGGACAATTTCATGTAAGTTAGAAGTATTGGAGTTGTAATTTTGATTTAAAAAATAATTGAATAAATCATTTTTGAAAAACGAAATCGATCTTATTTACCCTATGATCAATACGTCAAATGCTGTATCAAGTAGGCGAAAACCTGTTTTACCCCTAATCCAACAAAATGTTAAAAAATATTTTAATTCATTCTAAATGGCAATTTTTTCAATCAAATTTACAACTCCAATACTTCAAACTTACGTGAAATTGTCCGAGGATTCCGAATATGTCAAAATTGAGACCAAAAAGTGCCGCTATGGAAGCCTACAGGGCAAAAACCAACATTGTAAAATGTTTGTTATAGAAAAATCGTAAAACTATGAGAAAACCTGCGATTGGCCAAAAAGTTAATACCGTAGGCTTATAGTCCACGAAATTCCCTAACTTTTGACCTATGGGAGTATGGGTGTTTGAGGCTGTTGCAAAAAGTTATTAAGGTTTTAAAAAAATCCATTTTTTACAGTAATTTGCAAAAGCTATGAGAAAAAGTCAAACCAATCCTGGATGTCTATAGCACATTTTGAAGGACTTCAAAAGACCATTCGAATGCATCTAAGAGAGTTGGAATTGATGAAGTTTTACGGAAATGCGAGCAATTTTAACATTTTTCATGTTTTTTGGACCTCAAACTTCAATGCCCGTTTTACCCCACTTCCCTTTGTCGTAGAGGGCTCATGTTTGGCATGAGTTCATCTCATGTATAGACAAACAAATGCTGAAAGTTTCATCCAAATCGGAGCACCTCGATACGACCTGTTTCACATCGGTGAAAAACTTGCTCTTAAGCTGTTTTTATACTACGATGCTCAATTTTTTCCAGCAAAGTTTTGCAATGTTAAGAGGCAGTATTTGTAGATTCTGCTCGGTTTGTTCTAGAGGTCGTATCGAGGTGCTCCGATTTGGATGAAACTTTCAGGGTTTGTTTGTCTATACATGAGATGAACTCATGTCAAATATGAGCCCACTACGACAAAGGGAAGTGGGATAAAACGGGCATTGAAGTTTGAGGTCCAAAAAACATGAAAAATCTTAAAATTGCTCGCATTTCCGTAAAACTTCTTCAATTCCAACTCTCTTAGATGCATTCGAATTGTCTTTTGAAGCCCTTCAAAATATGCTATAAACATCCAGGATTGGTTTGACTTTTTCTCATAGCTTTTGCAAATTACTGTTAAAAATGGATTTTTTTAAAACCTTAATAACTTTTTGCAACAGCCTCAAACACCCATACTCCCATAGGTCAAAAGTTAGGGAATTTCATGGACTATAAGCCTACGGTATTAACTTTTTGGCCAACCGCAGTTTTTCTCATAGTTTTACGATTTTTCTATAACAAACATTTTACAACGTTAGTTTTTGCCCTGTAGGCCTCCTTAGCGACACTTTTGGGTCTCAATTTTGTCATATTCGGAATCCTCGGACAATTTCATGTAAGTTAGAAGTATTGGAGTTGTAATTTTGATTTAAAAAATAATTGAATAAATCATTTTTGAAAAACGAAATCGATCTTATTTACCCTATGATCAATACGTCAAATGCTGTATCAAGTAGGCGAAAACCTGTTTTACCCCTAATCCAACAAAATGTTAAAAAATATTTTAATTCATTCTAAATGGCAATTTTTTCAATCAAATTTACAACTCCAATACTTCAAACTTACGTGAAATTGTCCGAGGATTCCGAATATGTCAAAATTGAGACCAAAAAGTGCCGCTATGGAAGCCTACAGGGCAAAAACCAACATTGTAAAATGTTTGTTATAGAAAAATCGTAAAACTATGAGAAAACCTGCGATTGGCCAAAAAGTTAATACCGTAGGCTTATAGTCCACGAAATTCCCTAACTTTTGACCTATGGGAGTATGGGTGTTTGAGGCTGTTGCAAAAAGTTATTAAGGTTTTAAAAAAATCCATTTTTTACAGTAATTTGCAAAAGCTATGAGAAAAAGTCAAACCAATCCTGGATGTCTATAGCACATTTTGAAGGACTTCAAAAGACCATTCGAATGCATCTAAGAGAGTTGGAATTGATGAAGTTTTACGGAAATGCGAGCAATTTTAAGATTTTTCATGTTTTTCGGACTTCAAACTTCAATGCCCGTTTTACCCCACTTCCCTTTGTCGTAGAGGGCTCATATTTGACATGAGTTCATCTCATGTATAGACAAACAAACCCTGAAAGTTTCATCCAAATCGGAGCACCTCGATACGACCTGTTTCACATCGGTGAAAAACTCGCTCTTAAGCTTACATTTTCAAAGATTTTTTCCCGGAAAATTCTTCCCAATACCGAGAAAAGCAGGGGGTGCATATTACCCCCTCTCTGTGTACTGTCTAAGACAAAGCTGAAGAGAACCTCGAAAACCAGGGATGTGGACTCGGGGTCGGAGTAGGAGTCGAAGTCAGTAGAGTTGGGTCTTTTTGGAAAGCAGAAGTTAGAGTCTGCAAATGCTGAAAAGTTGGATTCGGATTCACTCAATATTCAGAAGCTGGAGTCAAGTCGAAAACCCTTGAGAAACTATCCAACCCCACAGCCCTGCCCAAAACTCTGTTCTGCATTTGAGTAATTCTTTATGATTTCTCAAATTTTCGAACACAAACATGATTCTTTTAACATCAGGAATGCATGATCAAAGTTTTATCTTGATTAAAGCATGTAAACAAACAAAAACCAAAATGAAATGAAAAACATGATTCTTTGAAAAATATTTGAAAATCATGGTAACGATATATTATGATTTTTTTTTTCTTTGATCAAAGATATTTTTGAATGTCAGAAATAAAGCCTAGCTATAAAAATTTAACATTTCTTCCTGTAAATGCTTTTCAACGCTTTTGGCGGTGGTGTCTCCAGTTTTTATTAAATATAAAAATCAAGTAAGTTCACTTATTTTTCACAATTCCACGAGATTTTTACTGCGAAATCTACAATAAATGGGAGTCGAAACAGTATTTAATTTTTTTTTCACAAAAATTTAAATTTGAAAAACATTTTTTATTGCAACGCAGAAATTTATAGGCCGTTGCAAAACATTTATTCAGTGTTGGTAGAGTTGTTTAACCCTCTTACGTCAATTTTTATTCGTTTTATTCGTGATCAGAAAACTATTTTGAGGAACATCTTACATCTTTTTTTATATTTATTTTTGTTTCATTTTAAGTATTTTTATTTGCAATTAACTTGTTTATTTTATGTTTGTTTCTAACAGCAATGGACTTATTCTAATATCTTAAATTATTACTGGGCTAAGTGTTTTTTTTTCTCTTTAAAAAACACCAAATTTCACGACAATGTTAAAATTACAAAAATGTTCTTTTAATACTTTATTTTTCATTGATTTATTATCAGCTATAATTAATCTTCACTTTTCGCCAAATTTCTTAATTTTTATTTATTAGTTCTAAGCATGACATTGTGTACCAAATATAACTAAAACCATTACTAAAGCAAAAATTTAAAATGAAATATGTAAAAGTGACTAAAAGTATACATTGTAAAAAAGTTTATGCGTACTTGTAATAAATCAGCAACTTTAATTCTAGATAAAATTTTAAAATGTATGGTTTCCGCCAGAATATTAACCCAAATCATTAAAAATCGTTGAAGTTTTACGAAAAAATCAGAAATACTTTAAAAAGATTTTAAGATTTTAAAATTAAATAAAAGTAAAATTGTTACTATGAAAATGAATGAAAATACGATTTAATTCAAAATACAATCGAAGCTCCAAATATCGATCAAATTATTTAATTTTAAAACAAATCTGAGCAAACTATTAAGAACTTGACATTTTATAATCAATCAGAAAAAATAATTCAAGCTTTAAAAATATACAAATATTAACAAATTAACAATAGTTTTTCAAAAAGTCTCTGTGAAGAAATGCTTGATGAGCAATTTTATTCTTTAAATTATGTTAGAATATTGTTCAATTTCACGTTCATACTGAATGACATTTTTAAAAACATTGCATTGACAAAGACTTTCGAATCGAAAAAAAATAGTTCTTTCGAAGAAAAATAGATTTTTTCTAAAAAAAATATTTGGCTTATTTTTAGATCGAAGCCCTAGAGATGAAGTTGGATTGTAGAGGGTTAACAGTGCAATAATTTACATTTTATGTTTGAGTTCTCCAGGTAGCCATCCTAAAACACCAAACGCAACACAATTTTTTGACAATTTATGGTGAAAAAACTTTTTTTTAAACACTTGAAACTGACCGATTTTTTTTCAGTCATTTCAATTAACTGTAAATTGTAAGCTATTTGAAACTTTGACCATCGTGACGGTCCCTTGCTAAGTTGTTCACAACAATTTGATTTTGAGATGCAAAAGTTTCTGCTGCATCTCTCGTAGCTAAATTTTCTCAAACGATTCACAGTAAAAAATAATGTAAATTTGGAAGGTGTAATTTTGGAAGGTTGAATATAACCTCTTTAATGTTGTAATTTCACATCAATTTAGACTGAAAAAGTGGCATTACACCATATATGTGGTAATATTACACATTTCCAGAGGTAAAAATACACATTTTTTCAGACATAAAAGATGTACCCCTTCCCAGATGTAATATTACCATGATTTTTTTTCTGTGTTCTTATGAGATATTTCAAGTAAACTGTTTAAGCTTCCCAAACTAAATTAGATCCTTCCTCGTCGTTTCTGGTTTCAACAAAATGGTACACATGCTAAAATAACGTCGCCTGTGTGCTGTTTACACAGTAAAAAATAATGTAAATTTGGAAGCTGTAATTTTGGAAGGTTGAATATTACCTCTTTTATGATGTAATTTTACCTCAATTTAGACTGAAAAAGTGACATTACACCAGAAAAGTGGTAAAATTACACATTTTCATGGGTAAAATTACACTTTTTTTACATAAAAGATGTACCCCTTCCCAGATATAATATTACCATGATTTTTTTTCTGTGTTGATAGCACCAAAGCGACGATAACACACACAATAAAATTAGGATAGGGGAAGGTGGGGCAAGACGACCATATGGGGCAAGAGGAACAATCGCTCGTACGGCCGTAATTTTTACAATTTTGATTATTTCCAGTATGAGGAATTGTTGCTAGCAATGCAATTAGCTGGTTCTACTACCACATAACCGCCAAAATGACGTAAACGCCACGGGGCATAAGATTTAATGAAGTTTTTTTCAAAACCTTTGTTTTCTTATAATATTTGGAAAGTACAAAATAAGGCTAAGGGTTCGTTTTAAGGCTCATTTTATCAAAATGCCATTTTTCCTAGATCAGTGGTGTCCCTACCAATGACTTTCACCTATTACAAAGAATGATTTAACTTTTGGTTATTTTTGTTGAGAGCTTTTAAAAAATCTTGTTCAGGTGGGGCAAATGTACCATATGGATTTTTAGTATGGAAAAAAATACGAATCGCTGCAACAACATATTTTATTGATAAATAAATACATAAAAGTACTTACAAACTGATGAACAATTGTAAAAAAAATGTCCATGCAATATACAGTGATTTTATGAAAATTTCTTTTTTTTTCATCAAAGCAATAATTTTTTTCGTGAAACGATCTAATTTTTAGCAAAATATTATTATTTTATCTAAAAATGATAGAAACGTTTCAAATACATTCTAATCTGATGTATCCAAGTGATAACAGTTCAATTGTTAGCAAATTAACATGTTGTTTCATGCATTGATCCTCTTGCCCCAACGGGTTGTTCATCTTGCCCCACTAGTTGAGTAGAACGTACGGAAAATCAAATCTTTTAAAACCATTTTTTTACATTAAAAACAGGATTTTTTAAAAACTCATTCTATCAAAGTCTTAGTCAAGACCTAGAATAAGATGATTATTTAAAAATCCGACAGATTTTTAACGTTTTTGATGGCTTATAATGAGCATTTCCTTAGCTTGTTACACTTGCCCCACTTTCCCCTAGGTAAAAGTAGTTTGGCTAGGACTTGAAAACTCATTTGAAAAATCTCATTTCAAGTATTTTTACAACCAATCATTGAAAAATAAGACTTCGCATACTCTAATGAATATTTTACCATCCGTTGAAGTTACGAGCTCGAAAATAAAATAAAACCCCTTATTGAAAAGCCATTGAAAACATTATGCTGCAACGAAAGGTTTCCACCCTAATCCCATTAGGTAAACTGTAAGAAAATTTCCACTCCAGCATCCCCCAGTCCCAAAGCCTTTCACCTTTTGTATGCATAAATTTTACCGTTCTCCTCCCTTGTTGTTCAGCCGCCATGGGAACAGTGCAAGGTGAACCTGATCTTGTTGTATATTTTCGCCCCGGTTCAGGTGCTCCTCTCTCTTACCCATCTCGTGTGATTTTATTTGTTCGATTCCTAGCGTGAAAATAAGGTTTTCGAGCATAAAAAGTTGCCCAAAAGTGCAAGCCACCGAAACGGGGCATAGTAATATGGCGCACCCCGAGCAGACGGAAATAACTTGGGAAAAACATTTTTTGATATTTGAAAATACTAGATCAATAACATTTTATGTTATATAGAACAAGATTTGTTATTCGTCGTTATGATATTTTTTGTTCTTGAATTGTTATTGTAATAACAGACTAATTTTTTTTATTATTCTTCGAACAACTCTTTGTTATTATTTTTTTGTTATTTTAACAACTAATCCGATCATCTTCATCAATCATCAATCTTTTTTTGTTATTGAAGACTGTTATTTCAATAACAAAAAAAATTATTCCAAAGTTATTTTTATTTTCAAACTATATCAGACCAAAAACAAATTTTGTTCTGATAACATAAATTGTTATCAAACCTTTATGCAAAAATGGATTTTTAATGAAGTTCCCATAACACTTGCAATTTTGCAATTGAAATGGCAAGAATTATGTTGTTACCATCTGCCCGGGTCAACACAATAACAACAACAGGCGAAAAAAAGAGTACACGCAGAGCAAACAAACTTCCTCCTCTTTTTTTTTTCTTTTTTCCCTCCGTGTACTTGTTTGCCATCCGGAGTCATATTTTTCGGCGAAAAAGTGTATTTACGCATATTGAATATTTAATGCCCCAGGAGAAGCCCCGTATGAAGACAGCAACCGAACCGAAAGCGACGGAAAAAAACGCAACCAACCGACCGTATGAGAGAAAAACACACGGTTTGGGACCTCAAGTCAAAAGATTCGTTCAGCCGGGAAATGTGACGGTGAGGTTTCCGCCGGGAGGAAAAGGTTTCGGTTGAGTTTCCCGCAGCAACGTTTTCCTTTTTTTTCCACCCTGAAGATGTTTCGCCACATTATGGAGGAGGGAGTGGTGAAGTTCCTATGCGATGTTTCATGAACATTTTGTTCAATCGACTGAAATACTGCTACTTGCAATCATTTTTACAACTTTTCAAGAATATGATCATCTTGATTTTATGTTGTAAAAAAAATCATATCCGGGTCATTCGCCACTAACTCACAAATTAGCGTGAAACTTAGTTCTGTGGGGTCATTTTGGTCAGTGATCACGAACCCGAGCTTCATTTTTCGATATCTCGCGACGGTGGGGCGGTACGACCTCTTCGATTTTTGAACATTCGAAAAGACGTGCCTTAAATGTAGTGCGTCCATCCCGGGAATTCCCGGGACAAAAATCCCGTGATTTTTCCAAAATCTGGAATTCCCGAATCCCGGGATTTTCTATAAATTGTCCTGGGAATTCCCGAAATTAAAAAAAAAAACAAATTTTGGTCTGGAAATTCAGATTTGGTTTTGGAAATAGATGAACAGTTGAATACCTCATAATCGATAATAATTTCAAAGCATTATAATTTATATTCGGCAGATAGCAGCATTAATCAGCTATTTAGCCATTTTTTTGCACGATATTTTGAATGACTTTGGTTTAAACAGGAACAGAACAAAAAATTCCACAGAACACCGACTTAAAAATTTATGAGCATGAACATGAGCATGAGCATGAGAGACCACCCATGGTTGTCCTTCTCCGTTGCTGAACAGGACCATAATATCCCATCAGCACAACCGGTCACAGGCTTCAACGATCAAATGATGTTTCCCTTATCAACAGCATGCATGAATGCGCTGAAAAGATAAAACATCACGATCATCAAAACTAGAGCCGGTGCGAATAGGAAACAGTCGTTGGCCACCAACGGCGCCCGCCATGTCAGTTTGTAGATCTCGAGGGAATGGGACGGGAATGTTAGTTAGCACAGGCTGCTACCAAAGGTGGGTTCTATACGATATCCACACCCCCGCGTGTGCCGGAAAACTACTTCTACTTAAGATTTTGTTAGTGGGTAAGGGTAATGGCCAGGATTCAACATAGAGGATGATGATGTGACCCAATAATCAATAAATTTTGTTTAATGGTGTTATATATTATGCATTCTCAAGGCAAACAGTCGGAGTATGCGGATGAGACTATTCCCGGTTATTTGGTGTTGAGTTTAGTATAAATGATTTAATCTTAGACAGCCGGCTGTGGAAAGATAAAACCAACTAAAATGCGAAAACGCGAAACCACCCGGATCGAAATACACGCACAATCGGGGGGACAACAAAAACGGAAACGGCAACGAAAATCCTGCGCGAGGACCGCGACGCACACCGTTTAAATTCTCCAACTCAACTGTCAAACATCCCGAAACCGCCCGGATCGAAATACACGCACAATCGGGGGGACAACAAAGACGGAAACGGCAACGAAAATCCTGCGTGATGACCGCGACGCGCACCGTTCAAATTCTCCAACTCAACTGTCAAACATCCCGAAACCGCCCGGATCGAAATACACACACAATCGGGGGGACAACAAAGACGGAAACGGCAACGAAAATCCTGCGTGATGACCGCGACGCACACCGTTCAAATTCTCCAACTCAACTGTCAAACATCCCGAAACCGCCCGGATCGAAATACACACACAATCAGGGGGACAACAAAGACGAAAACGGCAACGAAAATCCTGCGCGAGGACCGCGACGCACACCGTTCAAATTCTCCAACTCAACTGTCAAACATCCCGAAACCGCCCGGATCGAAATACACACACAATCGGGGGGACAACAAAGACGGAAACGGCAACGAAAATCCTGCGCGAGGACCGCGACGCACACCGTTCAAATTCTCCAACTCAACTGTCAAACATCCCGAAACCGCCCGGATCGAAATACACACACAATCGGGGGGACAACAAAGACGGAAACGGCAACGAAAATCCTGCGTGAGGACCGCGACGCACACCGTTCAAATTCTCCAACTCAACTGTCAAACATCCCGAAACCGCCCGGATCGAAATACACACACAATCAGGGGGACAACAAAGACGAAAACGGCAACGAAAATCCTGCGTGATGACCGCGACGCACACCGTTCAAATTCTCCAACTCAACTGTCAAACATCCCGAAACCGCCCGGATCGAAATACACACACAATCGGGGGGACAACAAAGACGGAAACGGCAACGAAAATCCTGCGTGAGGACCGCGACGCACACCGTTCAAATTCTCCAACTCAACTGTCAAACATCCCGAAACCGCCCGGATCGAAATACACACACAATCGGGGGGACAACAAAGACGGAAACGGCAACGAAAATCCTGCGCGAGGACCGCGACGCACACCGTTCAAATTCTCCAACTCAACTGTCAAACATCCCGAAACCGCCCGGATCGAAATACACACACAATCGGGGGGACAACAAAGACGAAAACGGCAACGAAAATCCTGCGCGAGGACCGCGACGCACACCGTTCAAATTCTCCAACGCAACTGTCAAACATCCCGAAACCGCCCGGATCGAAATACACACACAATCGGGGGGACAACAAAGACGGAAACGGCAACGAAAATCCTGCGTGATGACCACGACGCACACCGTTCAAATTCTCCAACTCAACTGTCAAACATCCCGAAA
This sequence comes from Culex pipiens pallens, assembly GCF_016801865.2. Lineage (NCBI taxonomy): Eukaryota > Metazoa > Arthropoda > Insecta > Diptera > Culicidae > Culex > Culex pipiens. The sequence continues at coordinate 62,712,379 of NC_068939.1, read as the reverse complement.
CCGCCCGAATCGAAATACACACACAATCAGGGGGACAACAAAGACGAAAACGGCAACGAAAATCCTGCGCGAGGACCGCGACGCACACCGTTCAAATTCTCCAACTCAACTGTCAAACATCCCGAAACCGCCCGGATCGAAATACACACACAATCAGGGGGACAACAAAGACGAAAACGGCAACGAAAATCCTGCGCTAGGACTGCGACGCACACCGTTCAAATTCTCCAACTCAACTGTCAAACATCCCGAAACCGCCCGGATCGAAATACACACACAATCGGGGGGACAACAAAGACGAAAACGGCAACGAAAATCCTGCGCGAGGACCGCGACGAACACCGTTCAAATTCTCCAACTCAACTGTCAAACATCCCGAAACCGCCCGGATCGAAATGCACACACAATCGGGGGGACAACAAAGACGAAAACGGCAACGAAAATCCTGCGCGAGGACCGCGACGAACACCGTTCAAATTCTCCAACTCAACTGTCAAACATCCCGAAACCGCCCGGATCGAAATACACACACAATCGGGGGGACAACAAAGACGGAAACGGCAACGAAAATCCTGCGTGATGACCGCGACGCACACCGTTCAAATTCTCCAACTCAACTGTCAAACATCCCGAAACCGCCCGGATCGAAATACACACACAATCGGGGGGACAACAAAGACGGAAACGGCAACGAAAATCCTGCGCGAGGACCGCGACGCACACCGTTCAAATTCTCCAACTCAACTGTCAAACATCCCGAAACCGCCCGGATCGAAATACACACACAATCGGGGGGACAACAAAGACGGAAACGGCAACGAAAATCCTGCGTGATGACCGCGACGCACACCGTTCAAATTCTCCAACTCAACTGTCAAACATCCCGAAACCGCCCGGATCGAAATACACACACAATCAGGGGGACAACAAAGACGAAAACGGCAACGAAAATCCTGCGCGAGGACCGCGACGCACACCGTTCAAATTCTCCAACTCAACTCAGAACACCGATTTAAAAATTTATCACTATAAAATCTCCTCTTTACCTATTATGACTGTATTCCTGTTTTTTCCAAGTTGCTAGTAACTTAAAGATAATTTGTAAAATATATATTTTTTTTTCGCAAAAGTTTTTTTTAAGTTGAACTTCTCAGAACTAGTATCAGTTAGTTTTTTTTAACGGAGAATTTATTTAAGGCTGACGGTTGGAAAACTTTTTCACTCCGCGTCATTTTTGACAAATTTTATTGTTTGCCTTTATATGCATTCTTTTATAAGGATTTTTTTTTTGTGTTAAATGGCAATTTTGTTTCTAAATGTCGTTGTCCAAGTGAATTTCGCTGAAAATTAAATAAATCGTTCGGAACTGCCAAGGATCAGGAACATGATAGGTAAGTGGAAGGGCTCAACCAAGCTGGAGGAGACCGTTACCAGAGCGTTTCAAGAGGCAGTGGTACCAGCGAAACATCCGGAAATATTTGTTGGGAGTGGAGATATTCGGTGCTAAAGAAACACTTCCACTTCTTCCGACCGGCCAGTGTCCTGTCAAGATCCTGGTCAGACTATCGGGACACCACCACCACCTGGCTGTGTTTTTGAAGATTCATTGTTTCTTGGTGAGAGCTTTCACTAATTATTTGATTTTTGATTATATTCTCCTAAATTATAATATTATAAATTAAATAACCCTACTACCCCTTTCCCACTTTTCCATTCCCCAATCCCGTTTTCCCCAACCCCAATTTTCCGATTCCCACTTCCCCCTAAAAATAAAATAATTTGCCAATTTACACTAACACACCACACCTAACTGATTCGGAGCGTTTGGTACGGTATGTGCACGCATCCTTCCTCCCCTGATGATTCTGTGAAATGTGATCCGTTCACAGAATCTGTCTCTGCGGTTAATGCAACGCAGTAGGCCTGGCCGCTTTAATTTTTGCTGTACATTTTCGTGGTAACTCGGATGTACTGTAATTATTAATACTGACAAGAAAGGACTTGGGGCGTAATCTAACCACAAGTTCTTCCAGGATGCTTTCTTCGGACTGGCTGCGATTGTGTTTGATTAGATTAGATTAGATTAACGGAGAATTTATTTAACACATGGATGTTTGCAAAAATTCCATTCACATAGCTGTTGGCACCACGATGAACCGTCCTAGTGCAGCACGCGAAACACGCCAGCCGAAATGCTAGTTGAAAGAAGAACGCAGAAAAGGGACGGAGCATCCGGAAAGCCGGCTCGTCCAGATCAAAAACAAAATCTATTGTATTATCACCTAACCAACAGCAGAAATTCGTGCAGGAGATAATTTGCTTTATTTGCGTCGATAATTAACTTTTTTGAACAGTGACCAGTTTGTAAACTGTTCATCTCGTTGTAAGTGATCATTTGATACAATATTTGTGCGCACAGTTGTATAATTAATCTTTTTATTAGCGATATTACTTACACCGCGTGGCTCGAGGCCGCAAGGGGCGAAGAGTAGAGATAATTAGCCAGAATTAAGGCTGCAAAGCCGTTTTCGGATAGCGCGCAGAAGTTCCGCTAGCAAAGCTAGCCTGTGAGAAGAGGTTAACGGAGTTACAAGGAAACTATTCATGTGAGTTTGTTTACTACACTTGAACCCACACAATGCTAAATAAATATTACTTTTTAGTTTTAAGCTGTTACAACAAAGAACTGCTTTAAAAATCTAGTTGTCCGAACTACGGTCCGAACAAATCTTAAAAATGAATAACCTCACTGGCTTTTGCTGCGGGATCTGCAAGGCTGCGGTGGAAAAGGACGGCGACCTGCCCTTCTGCGACCACTGCCAGCAATTCTTCCACTACGAGTGCGCGCAGCTCGAGAAGGGTGGCAAGGACGATTCCTGGAGGTGCCCCAACTGCGCGACCGAAATGGAGGTCACCCAGGTCATCGTGAAGTTTGACGACCTGGAAAAGACCCTGCAGGAGCTGGAAGCAGAAGCGAAGCGCCAGGAGAAGAGAATCTTCGCGGAACAACAGCTGCACAAACGTCGCCTGGAGCTGCAACAGCAAACACAGCAGCGTCAACAAGAGGCCGAAAGGCAGATGCTGGCCCTTGAGCAGCAGCTCATGGAGCAACAACTCGCTGCCGAGAAGCAGTTCCAGGAACAGCAGAAGAAGAATAAGGAAGATTTTGAGGCCAAGATGGCACAACTGAAGGCCGAGGCAAAGAGTCCTAAAACGAAAAAGGAAAAGAAAACTAAATCGTCCAAAGGGGACAAAAAGAAGCTCGATGCCTCAGGCACGGCTGGCCCCAGCGGAATCTCAACGCCGCTCCGACATCCGGGAGTTACGATTCCAGAAGTACCAAAACCAAAACCGACTCCGATACCGGCGGACTCAGGTGAAGAGGGTAACGGCAACGAAGGAGACGAGTCCGGCTCGGACACTAGCGGAACGGAGACGGAATCCAGTTCGTCGGATGATGAGCAGGAAAAAGCGGAAGTAGAACCACCCAAGCAGCTACGGGGGCCAACGAAGGCGCAGCTTACAGCCCGCCAGTTCTTGGCCAGAAAACTGCCCGTATTCACTGGACGCTGCGAGGAGTGGCCAATGTTTATAAGCAGCTACGAGACGTCGAACCTGGCCTGCGGATTTTCGAACGTCGAGAACCTCGCCAGACTGCAAGACAGCATTCGGGAGCCAGCGTTGACCAACGTGCGCAGCCTACTGTTGCTGCCTGAGAAGGTCCCGGCGGCGATCGAAACTCTTCGCATGCTGTACGGCCGGCCCGAACAGCTTCTCAACACGCTGCTGATCAAGGTACGGAAGGCCGACTCTCCCAGGTCGGATCGTCTGGAGTCGTTCATTTACTTCGGCGTCGTGGTCCAGCAACTCGTAGACCACCTCGAGGCCACCCACATGAACGATCACCTGGTCAACCCATTGTTGATCCGAGAGTTGGTGGAGAAACTACCCACCGGGTCGAAACTCGAATGGATTCGGTTCAAGAAGCTGAAGAAGCACGTCTCGCTCCGAACTTTCGCTGACTTCCTGTCGGACATCGTGACCGATGCAAGCGAGGCCACACTGTTCACCGAACCGCAGCTGCAACATCAGCCGCAGGCTCGCAGAGACGCCAAACCAAAAACTGGATCCAGAACGCACGAAAGCTACCTTCACACTCACGCTGCTGCGGAGAATAGCGGAGACACAAACCATGCCGGTGTTAACAACAAAAGACCATGCAGGATTTGTGATCGCACCGACCATCGAGTCCGCAACTGTGAAAAGTTCAAGCAGCTGAAATTGGAGGATCGTTTGGACGCAGTCAAGAAGTGGCAACTCTGCAAGCTGTGCCTGAATGAGCACGGGTCTGCCCGCTGCCGGATGAACTTCAGGTGCAACGTGGGAAACTGCAAGGAGCGGCACAACGCACTTCTGCACAGCGACGTCCCCGCAACGGTCGTCAACTGCAACGCTCACGATGTGCGGGCCAGACAGCCGGTGATCTTCAGGATGATTCCGGTCACGCTGTACAACGGCGGCAGATCGGTCAACATTATCGCGTTTCTGGACGAGGGAGCTTCGTACACGTTGGTGGACGAGTCCATCACGAAATTGCTGAACGTTCGCGGCGCAGTTCAACCGCTGCGCATTATGTGGACCGCTGGAGTTTCAAGGCTGGAGAAACAATCGGAGAACGTCTGCCTGTCGATCTCTGCCAGAGGGGTGTCGACTCAGTTCCAGATCAAGAACGCCCACACCGTGAACGAGCTGAAGCTTCCGAAACAAACCGTGTGCTTCGCCGACGTCGTCAAGGAGTACAAGCATCTGCACGATCTCCCGGTGGCAGATTACCGCGGCGCGCCGAAGATTTTGATTGGCTTGAAGGATCTGCACCTGTACGCGCCTCTCGAGTCTCGTATCGGCGGCGCTGGAGAACCAATCGCTGTAAAGTCGAAACTTGGATGGACGATCTACGGCCCCCACGAGAACAACGCGCCAGCAGCTGGATTCGTAGGTCATCATGCTAGTCACCAAGTCTCTAACCAAGACCTACATGATCTCCTGAAGAACCAGTACCTCCTCGAGGAAACTGGCATCTCCATGGCGCTGCTGCCGGAGTCGGACGAGGACAAGCGAGCCAGGTCGATTCTGGAGTCAACGACAGTGCGCATCGGGGATCGATACGAGACCGGCCTGTTATGGGAAGCGGACGACACAAGTTTCCCCGACAGCTACGTGATGGCGCTGAAAAGGTTGAAATCCCTGGAAAGAAAGCTGCTGAAGAACGACTCGCTGTACGACAACGTGCGGCGCCAAATCGTCGAGTATCAACAGAAGGGCTACGCGCACAAGGCCTCCCAGCAAGAACTGGCTGCGTGCGATCCGCGAAAGGTGTGGTACTTGCCGCTGAACGTGGTGACGCACCCCAAGAAGCCGGAGAAAGTACGCCTCGTGTGGGACGCGGCCGCTACTGTGGCGGGAGTCTCGCTCAACAGCCAGCTGCTCAAGGGGCCGGACATGCTAACGTCGCTTCCTTCCGTGATCTTCCGATTCCGTGAACGTCCTGTCGGATTCGGTGGTGATATCAGGGAAATGTACCACCAGCTGCGCATACGAAAGGAGGATACGAACGCCCAGAGGTTCCTGTTCCGGAACGACCCAACGGCCGAGCCTGAGGTGTACATCATGGACGTCGCCACCTTCGGGGCAACTTGCTCGCCGTGTGCCGCGCAGTTTGTGAAAAACAAGAACGCGGAGGAGTTCTCGAAGCAGTATCCCGCGGCGGCGAAGGCAATCGTGGAGAACCATTATGTCGACGACTACTACGACAGCGCGTCGACGGTCGACGAAGCGATTCAGCGGGCGAAGGAGGTCAGACTCATCCACTCGAAAGCGGGCTTCGAGATCCGCAATTGGATGGCCAGTTCAAGCGAGGTTGTCAGCGCGCTGGGCGAGAAGAAAGCCGATCAGAAAGTTCATCTCAGCCAAAACAAGACGACCGGTTACGAACGAGTGCTGGGCATTGTGTGGAACACGAGCACCGACGAGTTCTTGTTCTCGGCCGAGATGAGAGAGGATCTGGAGCGGTACTTGAAAGGAGAGCTGCGGCCCACGAAGCGGGTGGTGTCGAGCTGCGTTATGAGCCTGTTCGACCCTCAAGGTTTTCTGATCTCGTTCACGATCTTCGGGCGGATTTTGATCCAGGACTTGTGGCGGGCTGGCTGTGATTGGGACAAGGCGGTCGACGACGAAGCGTGGGAGAAATGGAAGCGCTGGGTGAGTCGCCTGCAAGAAGTCGAAGGCGTTCGAATCCCGCGGTACTACTTCCAGGGCGCGCACGATCTGAACTACGAGACGTTGGAGCTTCATGTGTTCTGCGACGCGAGTCAGTGCGCTTACGGTGCTGTCGCCTTCTTCTGGATTATGTCGTCGGTAGGCCCAATCTGCGCGCTCGTGTCCGGGAAGTCAAAGGTGGCACCGCTGAAGCTACTCAGCATCCCGCGCTTGGAACTGCAGTCAGATGTGGTCGGCTCGAGACTCATGAACTTCGTGCAGGAGAACCACACCCTCAAGATTGCGGAACGGTTCATCTGGTCAGACTCTGAAGTTGCTTTGTCGTGGATCCATTCTGACCAGCGAAAGTATAAGCAATTCGTTGCCTTTCGCGTCGGCGAAATTCTGACGCTGACCAAGCAGAGCGAGTGGCGGAAGGTGCCATCAAAGCTGAATCTGGCTGACATGCTCACCAAGTGGGACAACAAGCACAGTTTCCGGCAGGACGGGCCATGGTCACGAGCGCCGGAATTCATCGAAGAAGCCAAGAGACTGTGGGCCATCTCGAAGCAGCAGGTGCAGCTGAACACGCCCGAGGAGATGCGAGCGAGTGTGCTGTACCACAGCATCATTGTCACCGAGCAAATCATCGATCCTCAAAACTTCTCTCGCTGGACGGTGATGGTAAGATCCGTGGCGTGCCTGGCTCGATTTCGCTCCAATTGTCGCAGAAAAGCAAAGGGTTTGCCGATCGAAGCACTTCCCCTTTCGAAGGCGATGAAGGGGCTCGTGAAAAGGACCGTGCCAGTAGTTCCAGTCCCGCTGAAGCGGGAAGAATACCAGATGGCGGAAACATACTTGTGGAGATGGGCGCAAGCGGGCTACTTTCCGGACGAGGTGACGACCCTCCTTAAAAACCTCGAACTCCCCGCGGACAAGAAGCTATCCCTGGAGAAGAGCAGCGTGCTGTACAAGCTGACCCCGTTCCTGGATGAGCAGAAAGTGATGCGAGTTGACGGTCGACTTGAGCGAGCTACCATGGTTCCGTTTGAAGTTCGCTTTCCCGTCATCCTGCCCAAAGGCCATCCCGTGACAACGAAGCTGCTGGAGCACTATCACCAGAAGATGGGCCACGCGTACTTCGAGACGGCAATCAACGAGCTTCGACAGCGTTTCTTCATCCCGAACCTACGAGCCGAGCTGAAGCGGGTGATGACGGCGTGCGTGAAGTGCAAGGTGGAGAAAAGCGTACCGGCGATCCCGAGAATGGCACCACTTCCAGTCCAGCGTGTGACTCCATATCAGCGGGCGTTCAGCTACACCGGGGTCGACTACTTCGGCCCAGTAGCAGTGACGGTCGGGCGGCGTTCCGAAAAGCGTTGGGTCAGCCTCTTCACGTGTTTGACCACGCGTGCCATCCATCTAGAAGTCGTGCATAGCTTGACCACACAGTCGTGCGTCATGGCTATCAGACGATTCGCTTGCCGGAGGGGAATGCCCATCGAGTTCTTCAGCGACAACGGCACGAACTTCCAGGGCGCGAGTAAGGAGATCGTACGCGTGGACGCGGAATGCAGAGAAGAGTTCACCGACGCCAGAACGAGCTGGAACTTCAACCCACCATCAGCGCCGCACATGGGCGGGGCCTGGGAGAGGCTTGTGAGGTCGGTCAAGGAAGCACTGAAGGCGTTCGACGACGGGAGGAAGCTGACGGATGAAGTGTTGCTGACCAGTTTGGCGGAAGCGGAGGATCTCATCAACACACGTCCGCTGACGTACCTGTCAACCGAAGCAGGATCAACCGAAGCTCTCACGCCCAACCATTTCTTGCGAGGAGTGACGACTAACGACCGCGGAGCTCAACGCGCTGAATCGACCAGTCCAGCCGAAGCTCTCCGAGACTACTACAAGCGGTTGCAACTCCTTGCTGACTGTTTTTGGAAACGCTGGATTGCGGAGTACCTTCCGACCCTGAACCAACGGACGAAGTGGCACGCGGAGGCGGAGCCTATCGCGTGTGGAGATGTCGTCTACGTCGTGGAAGGCGCTAATCGCGGTAACTGGGTCCGGGGTATCGTGACGGAGGTCTTCAAGGGTGCCGATGGACGCATTCGGCAGGCGATGGTGAGGACAAGCAGAGGTGAGCTGAAGCGGCCGGTGAGCAAACTAGCGGTGCTTGAGATTCAGGAGCGTAAAACTGGTGCGAAGGAGGCTCCACCCACCAGAGTTACGGGGCGGGGCGATGTTGGCACCGCGATGAACCGTCCTAGTGCAGCACGCGAAACACGCCAGCCGAAATGCTAGTTGAAAGAAGAACGCAGAAAAGGGACGGAGCATCCGGAAAGCCGGCTCGTCCAGATCAAAAACAAAATCTATTGTATTATCACCTAACCAACAGCAGAAATTCGTGCAGGAGATAATTTGCTTTATTTGCGTCGATAATTAACTTTTTTGAACAGTGACCAGTTTGTAAACTGTTCATCTCGTTGTAAGTGATCATTTGATACAATATTTGTGCGCACAGTTGTATAATTAATCTTTTTATTAGCGATATTACTTACACCGCGTGGCTCGAGGCCGCAAGGGGCGAAGAGTAGAGATAATTAGCCAGAATTAAGGCTGCAAAGCCGTTTTCGGATATGTAAGTTAAAGAATAATTCGTTTTCGCACAAAGTTCCTTATATTTGATTATTTCGATTAGCGCGCAGAAGTTCCGCTAGCAAAGCTAGCCTGTGAGAAGAGGTTAACGGAGTTACAAGGAAACTATTCATGTGAGTTTGTTTACTACACTTGAACCCACACAATGCTAAATAAATATTACTTTTTAGTTTTAAGCTGTTACAACAAAGAACTGCTTTAAAAATCTAGTTGTCCGAACTACGGTCCGAACATAGCGTTTATTCGGGATTACAAAAAATGTTGCAAGCAACTTGTTGTAAAACTGATTTTTTCCAGCACTTGGCGTATTTCTAAATTACTTTTTATTTTATTTATTTATTTATTTATTTATTTATTTATTTATTCCGTATCGTAATTTAAGACATTGTCTTTTTAAATGTTACATTGTGTGTTCTGCTTGAATTCAATTAACTTTAATAAACTAAAACTAACTTTGGTTCTCTTAATTAACTAATGGTTTAGATTGAGGTTGATAAGCATAACAACCAATGGGCCAACAGTTTCTTATGTACATAAGACATTTTGAAAAAGTAATCAATATTCGAAATCCGGACACTTAGTAGCATATCATTTTCGTTATAGCTGACAAAACATCATGTAATAAGATGGAAATGAAGAAATATTATCTGGATGTAGTATTAACAGTCAGTTTTAAGAGAATGCATGTAAAATATGTCTTTTCTATCAATTTTTCATAAGAATTTGAAAATTAAAACGACTTGTTGTGTTTCGAATCCCGGACACTGATAAAAGCTGATTCGAAATCCGGACACTTTTGCTTCGAATTCCGGACACTCGTTTTTGCAAATGAATCGCACAAATTTGGACTGAAATGTTAGTGAATGGCATTCTTTAGCTCTCAAATAATCTGTTAACATCAAAACAATCGTTGTTTTATATAAAAATTTGCTAGAATTTAAGGAAATCAAAACCATGAATTTCTGCTTTGCCTTCCCGGTGCTTCGGACGCCTATGAAATATTTCACGTGAAATGTTTCGCATTTTTGGTAATCTTATAATTTTATATTATTTAATTGTTTTGACATTAACTACAGCGTTCAAACAAACTGTAAATGATAGTTGATGTTAGAATTCATCATATTACACAGTTTTGACATTCATAATGCGAACTTATATCCAAATAATTGATGAAACAAGATGAGGTGTCCGGGTTTCGAAGCGTCCGGGAATTCGAATCATGGCATTACATTTGCTCAGAATTGGATTCTGAGTCGATATGTATAAATGAAGGTAGGTCTAAGAGGCCAAAGTTCATTTTTCGAGGTGAGGTGAGCGACGATTTATGGAGTTCAGAGTGCATCATACAAGTGGTAATATCAAACAATAACAATTTTATTGTACTGTGTTGCAAATAGGGGTTTTTCAGCAATTTATGTTTCCCAGAATAATATTTTTTTTGTATTTAAAAATATAATAATAATAAACATCAAACCTTCTTAACTTCGTTCTCTTTACGAGAAACCTGCTCTAATATGGATGTATTAGTTCGAATGTAAAATTTACCATCTCCCCAAGAGATTATCCTCCTATTGTGCGTATGACCATAATGGAAAAGTTGCGTGATATCACACATCACACAGCACACACCCACACCGGAAGCAGTCAGTTATTCAACACAGAAAAAAAATGAATTTTTAGAATGTTGAAAATAGGTAGGTTGAATATTACCTCTTTATTTGTGTAATATTACATAAAAAATGTGTAAAAATGTGAACCTGATGAATATTCATCAAAAACTGATGAAAATTCATCATTTTCTAAGGTAAAATTTATCATTTATTTTGCCACAAAATCTGTCACCATTTCCTGATGAATATTACCATCATTTTTTTTTCTGTGAAGCTGTCGAGAGGCCAAAAGATTGAAAGTCTGTCAGTTGATTTTGGGGGAAGGGAGACCAAAGTTTGAAACGTGATTGAGAGGGCTTGGCAACGACAACGGCAGAAAGTGTGTGCGTGTGTGGATGACGGGTGGTTTTGACGGTGTGGATTGTGAGCATGGTGGAAGGGTAGATAACACCTGAAGTCACACCATGACAGTTATTGAGTGTGTGTGATTGCGTCTTAAGGGGGTGGCTTTGGTGATGTTAATAAAAAATAAGGATTGATCTGGTAAAAGTTACTTTGAATATTGTGATGATGTTTTGCTGTCATTTGCTGGGTTGAAAAATATTTGTATATGTTTTAAGGAAAAGTTCAAAAAGAAAAATAAATAATATCTTAGTCAATCCATCCCACGTGAAAGCGTTCTCACGCCATCATCAAACATTTCTCAGGCAACGTTCACTTTCAACGCTGCTCTCCAATTTGAATGAAATGCTTTTCCCATGTTTGCCCGAAATCACCAAGCAAAGCACAACACCTTTTTGTGCTCCTCGTCGGAGGTGGTGCCCCTAAATTTATTATCACAAATTATGGTGTAAATTGTACCCAAATTTGCGCAGAATATATCACCTCTTTCCTTTTTTGGTTGTTGCTGGGAGCACGGGTTTGTTGCCTTCAGGGAGAAACATTTCACCACCATACTGGCGTTCTTTTTCACGGATCCTTCCTTTGCAAGAAAACGGTGTGATGTTCGAATTTGGGATGAAAAATGGAATCAATTTGTATTCTTTTCAGTTTTTATTTTTTCCACGCTTTAGTCTTTCATTCATGTGTTTGATTAACTAAAAATTCCAAACAGTGTCAAAGAATAACTTTTTGATAAAATTGCTGTAAAATTGAAATGAATGCTAAAATGAACATTTTGGCACGGTATTTTTTAAGTTAATGAGTAAGCCAATTTGTCTCAATAGAATGACTGGAAAAGTAATTACTTTCAAAATTTAATCGATAAAATTAATATGTTTGTGCTAAGCTGGGACCCGCGGTGTAGGGGTAAGCGTGGTTGCCTCTCACTCAGTCGGCCTGGGTTTCATCCCAGACGGTCCCGGTGGCAAATTCCCTCTTTCGAATAACAAAAGCTGAGCTAAAAAAATATGTTGACAGTACCCAATTTTAAATCAGTTTAATGATAGAAAGCTAACAAAGAACACCAATCAAATATATGTTCTTTTGGCATAACATGGTATACTTCCAGGATCGGATAACAAAACCAGAGATAATCTGTCAGCAGTTGAATCCACCTCTTCAAAGACAACCCGACCATGACCGAAGAACAACGAGTAAAATAATATTGTTTTATGAGATAATAACGATTATATAAATAGGCAAAAAGCGCACTCAAGCTTCAAACAGTTAGTTTGGAACCGGAGAGTAGAAGAGTTTGCACAAACTGCTACTGCTTTTCCAGCTAGAGCAGCAGCTGCCGACTAAAAGTGATGTTAAACCGATGATGACGATGATGATTATGATGATGATAATGAAATGATAATCATTCGTCCGTCCATGCCACCGCACTGTGCACTACACTGCAAGCTTCAACGAAGAGCTGCAATGGCAGACAGCAAAGCTTTGGCATCAACCGGATAGTTTGGTGCCCTCGGGACCTGGACAACCTGCTTTCCCCCCAACCAAAGTGCACCGCAAACTCAACGCACACCACACGGCACGGTGTGCTTAAAAAGCTGTTTTTTGAATATTTTGTCGGAATCTTTATTTCAATGTTCCAACGAACCCACCGTGTAAAACCGCACACAAACACACACTGTTATCGTCCTTTCAAGAGTCACCGCGTGCCAGCTCAGTAACCGGCCCCGCACTCCCACGATGCAACAACACCCCCTCCCCCTTGTTGGTGTGCTGCACGCATCGTGCACAGCCCATTCACACCGGCATTAGGATTATGCCCACCGAGGTGGAAGAATATTTTGAAGTGTATCTCACCGGAGCAGCGAGCCAGCTAGAAAGTGGTGCAAACACGAGCAAGCAGCCATCATCCACAAACTACCATTTGTGAGGGTAGCTTCACGAGGTGTTTACTACACAATGTTTTAGTGTTTGAGGTGAATTTTCAAAAAATTGCTGAGCTTTTTTTTGGGAAAACCATGGAACATTTTTGAACATTTGTTAATTTGTCAATTTCAAATCTATGTCATTTGATGAATTCTAACATCAATTTTCATTTCAAATTTGTTTGGTCAACCTTTCAATACAAATCAATACAATTGAATAAAATAAAAAATTTGGATTGATTTACGAGCCAATTGATATTTTTATTGATAATTTTGATAAACTTGTGTCCAGGTTTATTTTGATAACATAAATTTTTCAATCCTTCATCGCTGATTCGATTAAGTCTCTAAACTCTAAACACATATATTTTGAAAATTTGAAATCAAAACAAACATTTGAAAAGGGTGTAATATTTTATTTAATATTATAATAAAAAAATGACTGTCTCAATGCCTAAAATAAGCTCGATATCATTTCTTAAGTTTTTATGAAAAATATAATAAGAATCATTTATTTGTTGTTATCCATTAGCAATCCAATTTTGCTTATTTATCTAATCATTCAAATTCTGCTTTTTGTTCTTTTAAAAACTTTTGTTATGTTTAAAATGTCTTTTGAATCAATTTGATTACATTTGATTCTGTTCTATTCTAAATTCTAATTTTCTTAGAAACGATGATTAAAAAACTGACAGCAGGAACTAAACTTTTCCTTTTTGTAATAAAGTGGTATATGGGTAATTCCAGGCCAACTGGGTACACTTTTTGACTCGACCTTCACCGATTTGGACTAAACTTGGAGGGAACATTCATCTATCGGTAGTTAACAGAAATCCCAAGTTTGGTGCTGATTGGACTATTTCTCTATTTTTGGCACCGCCCTATTGTTTACGATTTTCTAATAAAACCCTTTTCTTTTAACTTTACAATTATTTGAGCAAAAGACTTTCGACAGATAAAAACGATAAAAATAAAAATTTAACCCTTAAATGCTCCCTAATATCATATTTTAACATTTATGTTATGTTTTGACCAATTCCTTAATTTTCAATTTTATCATCATCATGTTCCCCTGACAATTTTACATAATAATCAATGTAAACCTCAAACTAAAATGAACTATTGGCGAGATACAGTGTCTGTCTTATGAATTCAAATCCGAAATAAGTTTCACACATATAAAAACCGAACTATACGGGATTCATCCCTTTTTGTTGAAAAGTACACCATGTTCTTCCGAGTGCTGCGCGAAATCAAACTTTTTTCAGTAAAATCGCTGTAACTCGAAAATAGTTTATTTAAGTTTGAAGTTTACATTGATTATTATATTAAATTGTCATGGGAACTCGATAGTGATAAAATAAAAAATAAATATGAGGAATTGGTCAAAATTTAATTTAAATACTTAAAACGTTAAAATAAAATATTAGGAAGCATATAAGGGTTATGTTTTTATTCTAACCGAATTTCTTGTACATTTTTTATAAAAAACATTCTGTCGAAAGTCTTTTGCTCAAAAAGTTGCAAACTTATGATTGACAAAAAAAAAGTTTTTTAGAAAATCGTCAAAAAAAAAATGGAGGTGCCAAAAATAGAGGATTAACTATCGATAGATGAGCGTTCCCTTCGAGTTTGGTCCAAATCGGTGAAGGTCTAGTGACCTTGAATGACCCATATATGATAAAAATAAACTTGTAAGGATGAATGAATGAATGAATAATTATCATACCCGCCGGCAGCTTGGTCCAGTTCATAGGTGATCGCTTGATTAAACAATTCGTCATCTTATGTTCAGTAATCTGTACACCCACGTACATAAGTTTCTTTGTACGAATTTTGTTGTTACAAATATAAGTGCTTATATCAAAAGAAATTTCCGATCCCCCCAAAGCAACGGAAATTTCTAACAGGTGTAGGAACTCATCACACAGATGCCCTTGTTTGATCGTCACGACATTTAGGGTATTTAGGGTATGAGTGCCGTCAATCGAACACTCACAGCGAACGAGCAGGGTAGTACCCTACCGCGTATTTAGTTATATTGGCGTGGTTATGACTTAACTGTTTTGTTAACGTGTTAAATAAAGTGAAATATTTTTTGTGTTTGTAATAGAACGAGCTCACAGAATGAAGAATCCAGGTCCATTTGAATATTTCAACTTCATGCTACAGCAACCAGATGAACTTTCGGGTCCAACTCGATATAGCCGGATAGTGTTGTTCCCCAACGCCTCGATTGTTGCTCTTGGAAGACAGGCTGTTATCTCCACAATCCTCCTCATCAGTTTTTCTTTTGATTGATTGTTTCTAAAAAAAAAATTGTCGCCCCAGCTGGAAACCGAAAAACCGCCAGAAAAGTTCCACTGCAGCAGAAGTCCACCGTAAAAGAAACGCGCCGGAACAGCAGAAACCAGGAACCAATCCATATTAAAAGCGATCCACCGGAACTGAACTCCACCCGAAAATGAACTACACCGAAACTTGACTCAACCGAAAAACATTGAAAAATCTTAAGGAAAATCCACTTCTTTGGAAAGAGAAACAAACGACCATAAAAAAAAACTTGTACGGATACGGATAAAAACTGAATTAAAATTTTATAACAGTTCTCGATGCGTTTACTTCAAATTAAAGTTTATCTATTTTGACGATCACTAATGAAGTCAAATTAATCGAATAAAAACTAACTTAATCCACCTATGTGGTTGGTGCCTTCCTCACTCTTTTCCAACAATGGGTGATATGTGATATAATGGGTTTGGGCACAAATTTCGTCTGATTTCGTTGAGTTCCGGTATACAAAAAACACCCATATCACTCAAGGGCTCATAAGTGGCAACTTAAGTGGTCATAGCTTGAGACAGGGTTGCTTGATCTTCAATGTTTTAGACACATTGGAAAAAACTTTCGATTACCTTACCAACGATGGGTCGGATGATGGATCCGGACATAGTTCACATACATTTAAGTGAGATCCGGCTTCAAAAAAGTACATAAATATCACTTAAGTGGTCAGAACTCGAGACAGGGTTGCCAGATCGTCAATGTTTTAGACTCGTTGAAAAGGTTTTAACCAACGATGGGTCGGATGATGGATCCGAACATTGTTTACATACATTTAAGTGAGACCCGGCTACAAAAAAGTACATAAATTTCACTTAAGTGGTCAGAACTCGAGACAGGGTTGCCAGATCTTCAATGTTTTAGACTCGTTGAAAAAGTCTTTTGATTATCTTACCAACGATGGGTGGGATGATGGATTCGGACATTGTTTACATACATTTAAGTGAGATCCGGCTACATATAAGTACATAAATGTCACTTAAGTGGTCAGAACTCGAGACAGGGTTGCCAGATCGTCTATGTTTTAGACTCGTTGGAAAGGGTTTTTGATTACCTTACCAACGATGGGTCGGATGATGGATCCGGACATTGTTTACATACATTTAAGTGAGATCCGGCTACAAAAAAGTACATAATTATCACTTAAGTGGTTATAACTCGAGACAGGGTTGCCAGATTATCGATTTGGGCTCATTGGAAAGGTCTTTCAATTACCTAACTAACGATGTATAACATGATGATGTTTGGTTCAGTTTACTGCCATTTATTCAACTTCCAAAAATATGCGAAAACACATTTTTATACATAACTTTTGAACTACTTATCAAAACTTCAAACAATTCAATAGCACCGTATGGGACCCTAAACCAAGTCGAATGCGACTGGTTTGGTCAAAATCGGTTCAGCCAATGCTGAGAAAACTGCGTGACATTATTGGTCACATACACACACACATACACACACACATACACACAGACATTGGTTCAGTTTTCGATTCTGAGTCGATATGTATACATCAAGGTGGGTTTTCGAGCTTTGAATAAAAAGTTCAATTTTAGAGCAGGATTATAGCCTTACCTCAGTGAGGAAGGCAAAATAAGCAATGCATAACTATTCAGATATACTTTTTTGCATGACTAAATGTTTGAAATGCAAATAATTATCAAAAAATGAAAAAATTACCACAAGAAATATAAAAGATGTGTGAAGAACAATGAATTGAAAACTGCTTAAATTATCCTGCATTCTTTAAATTTTTGAAGTTTATTTGGAATCATTTTATAAAATGATTAAATGAATTAAATGACAAAAAAATCTGGATTTTTTAAAAGATTATTCGTATAAAATTGTTTTCAAACCAAATTTGTCACTCCAATATCTCACACTAGTGTGT
Organism: Culex pipiens pallens; assembly: GCF_016801865.2. NCBI lineage: Eukaryota > Metazoa > Arthropoda > Insecta > Diptera > Culicidae > Culex > Culex pipiens. Next base: position 62,695,295 of record NC_068939.1, on the reverse strand, counting down.
AATTTTACGAGGAATAACATAAAAATATCAAAATTGAACCCAAAAAGTGCTGTATTGTTGACATACAAGGCAAAAGTTAAAGGTGTTCAAAGGTTGCTATAGAAAAATCATTAAACTATGTTAAAAATTGGTATTTGATTGGTAAGTTAATTCGGTAGGCTTATAGTCCAGTCATGGGAAAAATTAAGTTTACTTTTTACTTATAGTCCATGAAATGTCCTAACTTTTGACTTGAGGGAGTAAGGGTGTTGAAGGCTGTTGCAAAAAGATATAGGGATTTACAAAATAATCAATGTTTAACAGCAATTTGTAAAGCTTTGTTTATAAAGCTATGACAAAAAGTCAAACCGATCCCAGTCGCCTATGACATTTGGCATTGATACACTCAAAAAAATAACCCTATGAAATTACAAAAAAAATCTTATATTTTAAAATGAATAATTTTGTTCTAAATAGAAGAACAACACTTCTGAGTTTTTGCAGATTCAGAAAGTACATTAAATTTCCCTCAAAATGACATGTACAGTCAAGTCATGAAAAATTGTAGAATTTTTGAAACAATTTTTGATATTTTTTTTTCAATTATGAATAGGTTTTTTTTTCGGAATTCTGATTACGCCATCAAATTGGGATCGGGGCATCTATATCCTATTTCGTGTGAGTTGGCAGAGAATTTGCATTTGGCCAAAAAAACGTTATAGCGACCGCACTTAGCTCAATCCACAATGCAAAACTTTCATATTACTTTTACCCAATTCCCCAAACCCAACGGCAACAATGTCCCTCTCATTTACAAACCATCAAAGTTTTTCCAACCCTCAAGTTTACACTGCAATGGAGATGCGAACTCCCAAGCTCTGCGGCGGGGTACCGTTTGCTTTCATAATTACAAACAGCCGTAATTGAATAATTGCGCAAAAAGGGTAAATAAAGCAGTTGGGCAAATATTTGCAGTGTGCCTTTCGGAAGGAAAAGTAGAAGTGATTTAAAATTAAACGACGACACAATTTCCCCCGAAGGGTTGGGAGTGGGGGATTTCAGCAAAAGTAAAGAGGGGCTAAATGAGGGGATACCGTAATTTAAAGTAAGGTAAAGCCGAGTCCAACATGGAAAAAAACTGGTGGAAAAGTGCTGGGAGACGATCGTATGCAAAAAGCTCTTTCCAGCTCCCATGTGGGACAAGGGATTACTGTTAAAAGCTTCGAAGCTGATAAAGTGACCGAAATGGATTCATTGGTGGGGGAGGGAAAATTGAGGATTGGGCAAAAGAATGGAAGTTATAGACGAGGATATTGGAATGTAAAACGAACTTATGTATGGGTAGTTGTTTTTTGCCGTCCTTCGGGGAAAAAGGTGTTAATGTTTTAAAACGTAAAAATTTAAATTAATATGGGCCTCGAGCGAGATGGACCAAACTGAATAAATGGGGAGCAAATTAATGTTGCGGTGAAACCGATGAAAACTGGTTCCGGACGGTTTGTGTGGGACATTAATCTCCACCCTGGTGAACATATTAATTATCGGAGGGAAAATGGAGAAACAAATATGAGCACACGGATCAGATGTTGTTACGAATGGTGAATGCCAAGGTGCGCCCACATTTGTGTAAGCCTTATTTATTTTTTGCTGGTTGTTAAAAATACCATCGGTTTTCAATCATTCCAATATATGTATTAATTATTTCACAATTTTGGCTGCGTATGATGATTTAATTGTCATGTTTCAATTGTTCTAGAGATTAACAAGTATTTTTTATTTTTTTTTTGTTTGGATTATTTCGTGGTTTAAATATTGTCATTTTTCAAATGGGTCCTACTTAGTACAATGTACATTAGGGTGGTCAAAATTGGTATAATCTTCGGTGCTGTCCCTTATAATATAAAAAATGGTCATCATTTCTTTACATACTCCGTCCGAAGACCCGAGCCACACACGAATTTGCTCAGAGAGGAAAGAGCCTAAATGAATACTAGCGACTGATGAAAATTCATCATTTTCTGGGGTAAAATTAATCATTTTTTTGACACAAAATCTGTCACCATTTCCTGATGAATATTACCATCAGGGCCCTTCATTAAAATTCCGATTGAGTTGACTGGGTTGTTGTGACTTTAATTGCGAAAAACACTGAAAAATCGAAAGAGTGACTAGACAATTATGAAGAACAGCAATTAGTCAAAAGGTCAAAATTGAACATGAAAATTTATTGATTGATTGATTGATTTTGGATGTTTAGCCTAAAAATTATTTTATAAATTCAAATATCGAAAAATTCAGTTAAGTAAGACAGCGTAATATTGCTTCCGAATTGATCTTGAACATCAGGGTCAGCCAGTCAGACAAAACCAAATAATGAATGAAACTAGAGCCCGTTCCACTTCCTCGCAAGCATTCCTTGTTGATTCATATGAAGCAAGCCCGATGCTTCACCTTGAAGTTTTTTCCCCTGTCCTGTCGAGAGATCAGAGACGCTTTTGATTTCAAAACGAGCTGCCAACAGCAGCAACAGAGGGGCTTTGGAGCACTTTTAAGAGAGTACCTTTTCACCGTCGTCGCCGCCGGTAGATATTTGATATAAAATCGACAAGAATCGTACCTTCGCAATTTCGCACGCCAAGGGTTACTCTACCTGGTGGCTGGCCTTCCGGGCGCTGATTTTCGCTCTTTGAACCAGATTTCTTCTTTAATGGATGGCTGTTTTCTGCGCACCACTTCGGGATTTTACCACCACCACCACCGCCACTCTAGACCAGCTCCTCAGCGGCGGAAATTTCTGCTTCACAGGGCTAGAAAAATCCTTTGAACCCACCGATGTCTGGCTAGCGTTTGCTGTTTTCTTGGTCCGTAAAAAATCAACGAGAAAATAAAATCAAAAAACGGAGGAAAAAAAGTCCAGTCGAAGCGAAATGCGAAATAATGAAGGAGGGTATATTGAAAAAAAAGGAAAATAAAACTCTCCCGTGAAAAGTTGGCGGAAAAAGAGCGACCTGCAAATCGAACCCTGATTGCTTCACTATTGCTTTGTAGGTCCCAAGGTTTTTCAGTTCGTATTATTTTTCTTTTGTCGATTTTTGCAGACTGATTTTTCGTTTTGCATCAGCGAGGGATTTATTTGTAAGGTAAACGGAAGGGAAGCTATGTAAATTCAAATGTATGTGAATTCAAATTCAAAAAGACTATTTAAAAATTGGCTTACATTTGAACTATAATTATATATCACAATTTTGTTGACGCACTCTTTGCACTTTAAACAAACTTTAATTAGTTCAAATCCTTCAATCCTAAGATGCAGTTATTGTATACATTGCTCGGTTTGTTCTAGAGGTCGTATCGAGGTGCTCCAATTTGGATGAAACTTTCAACGTTTGTTTGTCTATACATGAAATGCCAAATATGAGCCCTCTACGACAAAGAGAAGTGGGGTAAAACGGGTTTTGAAGTTTGAGGTCCAAAAAACATTAAAAATCTTAAAATTGCTCGCATTTTCGTCAAGCTTCATCAATTCCAACTCTCTTAGATGCATTTGAAAGATCTTTTGAAGCACTTCAAAATGTGCCATAGACATTGATTTTTTCTCATAGCTTTTGAAAATTACTGTTGCAAATGGATTTTTATAAAACCTAAATATCTTTTTGCAACAGCCTCCAACACCCATACCCCTATAGGTCAAAATAAGGCAGTGAAAAATACTTTTTGAAGTTTATGTCCCCCGACTCTGACCAAAGTCCAAGAGGGTGGGCAGGGTTACCAGGTCAAAAATTGTAAAATCGATTAAAAATCTGGAAAAATCTGGCAGATAATAATCAGAAAATTATGAATAGTGAAGGGGAGGCAGAATATCATTTAATTTAAAAATTGTAGAATTGACGTCGCATTGAGAGAAAATCTCATGTTTTATCATGAAATGTTATTAACAAATATCGTTTTTGAGCGAGCAAAATAAAAATATCCAAAATAGGTAGAGGACCCAGAAATCGCCCACTTTATAGTAGCAATCTAGGAAATTTGATGACAATTTATGGTTTTTGGTTCTACACCCAAAATTCCGAGTCGAGAGAATCGTTCCCTCAAAATTTATTGAGGGCTCAGCGCCAAAATCGAGAGAATAGTTCTACCAACTCACACCACCATGAAAATGAGTTCATTCGTGGATTGATACAATAAATCTTCTACAAGTGTCATACATCGACATCTGAACACTCTTTAGACACTAAGCTGGGGCGGCCGAGGCATTTAAGTCATTGGGTTAGTATGCCAAAGGTCAATAGTTCGATTCCCGTAGTTGTCACTTTTGGTTTTTTGTTTTGACGGATGAACTTTTTTGCAAATGAACCTCGAGAGAATTATTCTTTCGCCCATCTCGAGCTGAGTTCTCTGTGTCCGTAAATGGTACCACTATTGTCTCGTCTCGAGGCCATTATTCTCTCGGACTAGCACTGCCCAGTTTTGGGTGTATTTGTTGTAGAACGTTGATAAACTATTTGATTTTAAGTTTCCACAAGGTTTTTATCATTTACATATTCATTTTTGATAAAATTTTGCGTTTTTATAAAGTGCTCTGAAGAGTCTATTTTCGCCCCCCTAAATCCAATTTTCGCCCACCCTTGGAACCAGTTTTCGCCCACGACAAAAATCAAGAAATCAAATGAAATTATGACACAAAGCTAAGCAAATATGGTCTCCTATTGATACACAACATGTTCCCGAAGCTAAATTTCATTGATGTGCACATATTTTGTCGTACATATTATAAATTGCGGTTCAAAAAATCCCGGAAGTTTTTTTTTCAGATATCCTACTTATTTTGAGATTCTCTGTCTATTATAACTAAAACCAAAACATGTTCTCACTCTCACTAAAAAAATATGACTGAATCAAAATTTGCGATAGAACTCATGTATCCCTGTTCACCCAAGATAAGGGCACACAGTTACAACTAGCTCCATGTTGTTGTTGATTTTGTTAGGGGATCTTTAACCTTATGGGTCATTTGCTCCCGAATCGAATCGAGTACCTCTTAATAAAAATATTAAAGCACATGTGTAACTACTTCTCCATCCTCTGCTTAATTTGTTCTCCTTTGTACTAGCAAACTTTTACAACATTTGAACCAAAACCCCTTATGAATGAAAGTAATCAAAATAATTATTTAACCTTTAAAAATAATCTAGAATGCTCCAAATATATATTCAAGCACATTTCGCTGCGATTAGAAAAGTTTTTATGGTAAACGAAAACTGGTTCCAGATAAAATCTTAAAACACAATATTAGATTTCGCCCTGGTCGAAAATTGGATCGAATGTTTTTTCATGACCCCAGAAATCGCCCACTTTATTTTATTGAAATAACCTTTGGTAAACGTTTAAAACAGGTAAATTACTAAATTTTCATGAAATTCAGACATACAGTGAACTAATGAATTATTCATTCACATTATTTTCGGACAAAATGAGTTGTTTACCCGCTGTAGTCTAAATTGAAAAAAATATGGCGGCTGCAGTAAGGCTTTTTTTGAAAAGCTTATAAAACCTTAATAAACAATAGAAATTCATTAGGAAAGTTTCAATTAGTACTTGAAATGAATGAATATGTAAACCTGCATAATAAATTCAACCAAAAAACGGTATGAGTTTGCTAAATACAGATTAAATCCAGTAGGTGGGCGAAAACTGGAGCAGGGCGAAAACTGGGTCTTCTACCCTATATGGGTAATTTTCTACCAACTCACACGAAATCGGGAAAAGTTGCCCGACCCCCCTTCGATTTGCGTGAAACGTTTTTTGATATCTCGTGACGGAGGGACGGTACGACCCCTTCCATTTTTGAACATGCGAAAAAAGAGGTGTTTTTCAATAATTTGCAGTCTGAAACGGTGATGAGATAGAAATTTGGTGTCAAAGGGACTTTTATGTAAAATTAGACGCCCGATTTGATGGCGTACTCAGAATTCCGTAAAAACGTATTTTTCATCGAAAAAAACACTAAAAACGTTTTAAAAATTATCCCATTTTCCGTTACTCGACTGTAAAAAATTTTGGAACATGTCATTTTATGGAAAATTTAATGTACTTTTCGAATCTACATTGACCCAGACCCAGTCATTTTTTCATTTAGAACAAATTTTTTCATTTTAAAATTTCGTGTTTTTTCTAACTTTGCAGGGTTATTTTTTAGAGTGTAACAATGTTCTACAAAGTTGTAGAGCAGATAATAACAAAAATTTCAATACATAGACATAAGGGGTTTGCTTATAAACATCACGAGTTATCGCGATTTTACGAAAAAAAAGTTCCGTCACGAGATATCAAAAAACGGACCTCGGATTCGTGATCAGGGACAAAAGTTACCCCTTAGAACAAAGTTTCACGCCAATCGAAGAGAGCTCGGGGCAACTGCTGTGTGAGTTGGCGGAGAATTACCCATATGCCTTCTCATTTGTAATCATAGTAGCCCATGCCAATACCTCGGCTTTGCGTGGACATAAATTGAATGTTAAAAAAAGCAAAATGATCTCCGTAAAATTTTCTATAAGCTGATTGCATTTGTTTTGGCTGCAATTTTTTGGCTCGTTTTGGCGGAGTTATTTTTTTTAAATTTTTTAGCTGAAAAATACAACTTTTTCTCCCTAAAACGCCCTGCCATGCCCAAACACAAGCTTTTATGGACCATGTCTGTACAGAAATTTGTTCAGGGGACATTAAACTATAACTTTAAGCCCAAGGCGACCAAATTGGAAATTTTTTAGTATGATTGTTACGCGCATTTCTGAAAAATACTCGAAAACTGCACTTTTTTCATTCAAGCTCCGCGCGCGAGTTGTGACCCATTTTTGGGATTTTTTTGTTGTATGTAAACATTGTTCCTGACATCCTAAGGTATCATTCTAGGGGTGAACACCAAAGATTTGACAACTTTTCATTTTTTTGAGACGCCCTAATACTGATTTTTTCAATAAATCGAAATATTAGTCGCAGAAATTTGTCCACTTAATTTTTCAATGTAAAATCGAATTCGCAATCAAAAAGTACTCGGGTGAATTTTTGAAAAATTGCACCGTTTTCAAATTAAATAAATTTTTAGGTGACTTTTTTGAAAATAGTCGTTGTTTTTTTTTTAATTAGTGCACATGTTTGCCCTAATTGTTTGTTTTGTTTTTTAATTTTTTTTTCTCCTTTTAAGAATTTACAAATGTTCTACAAGATTTTCGAAAAGTAAAAAGGATGTTTAAACATTAGAGCATGTTTAACATGCATGAGTAATCTGAATTCAACACGTTTTTCGCATTTTTCTGCCCATAATTAAATCAAGTAACACGAGAAAAACGCGTTTTTCTGTTCGCCACCAAATCTTCGTCACGGCAATTTCAAAGGGCAATTGGATAATTGGCGGCCAAAGTAAAACAATACTTTAGTGAAATTTAAGTCTCGAATGATGCATTAGAACATATTCTATGTGCCGCCTGGAGTTGCAAGTTTAATATAAATTGAATCGAACCAACTAATTGTTGGTTGAAGATGTCGTCATGAAATGAACAAACTCGTTAGAGACTTCCCTCGCAATTCTCCTTGCAACCAATTGCAAATAGCAAAACTTGCACTGCGTGGTTTGAAAATAACATAAAATAACTCCGTTTGCTATTTCGAGCGGAAGATAACCGCCTAACTCCTCCTCCTCCTCCTTTTCCTCCCGCGGGATTGTCAATAAACCGCAACCATACAGCACAAAATGCAACTCTATATGAAAACGCTCTTCATCAAACCCAAACAAGTTTTCCACAGCCAGAATAAACCTACCGACGGCCGGAGTCTTGCTGATGATGTCTGTCTAGAAACGATATTCCAATCTTGGTGCGTTTCGCGTTGCCTAGCAGGAAAGTCAAGCCAAAAGGGGGTGGTTTCAACCCGGAAGTCTATAAATAGGGTAAATGCCAGTTTGAACAATTTTCAGATAATTTTTTTTAATTTATTGAGGTACGGTATTTTTCAAATTTTTAAAAGAAATTATCATAATTTGTGTTTAAAATGTTTAAAATTGACCAGATATAGAATATTTTCATCTGAATGTTTCTGAATGAATTCGGAGCAAGACCCTAAACTGAGGCGTTCCATGACGACGAAGATGATGAAGAAAGTCAAATTCATATTGAACTTTCTCGTCGATGAAATTAGTTTTCTTTGGTCTGTTTGCCGTTTTCCTCGCTAGTAACCACGGCACAGTGGGTTGTTTTGTTGGTAAAATTAATCATATTTTAATATTTCCGTTTGAAACTCCATCTGAAATGTTTTGCAAGGGAATTATATTTAGATGTTTACTTTTTATTTTTCAACGGAAAGGAAATTGAATACTCGTCAACCCCACTGTGACTCTGAACCTACTTAGCCCATGGCAGTGGGAGTTTACCACGATGCAAAAGTTTCCCGTCAACGATTTATCGGCAACTTGCGGAATGAAATTGCCTGCAAATGCATGTTGTTTATTTGGTTGGGATTCTCGCAAAGCTAGACTTCCTCCTTCGTAACGAATCTTAAAGATCCGGAAATAGTTCCTTCAACTTCCAGGCGAACAAATCTTGCCAAACTTAAAACTTAACCCTTTTCAACGCGATGGTGGGGCCAAAAAGATTAATCACACGTATGTAAGGAAGCTCGCACTAGCTGAGCAGATCCCCACACGTGGAGTGCGAATTTCGACATTGACAACGGTCTGAATTGTCTCTACTTACAGGGGGAGGAGGGGAAGAAAGGACACTCTCGGAAATGTTTACTTGTTAATTTGCACCCCATCAGACCTCCGTAAATCTCTGCCTAGAGCTGGGCAAGCCCACCCTTTTGAGGAGAAACCCGACATTTCCGGAGGACGTTGGGCAGGCTGGGTTGAGGGTGGAGGGTGCTGGGTCTCCATTCAGTTGTATAAATTCATTTCATTGTCAAATAAATGCGGGTTCGAGCGGCAAAAGTCACGAAGCACAAGTCTGGAAGCTGATAAATGGAACGGGAGTGAAAGTTATCATAGCTGGAATTGGTTGGCGAAAAGTTTGACAGAGCTCCTTCCCTCTTTTTGACAGTCATCGTGGAGTTTGGCAGTTACTTGCGGGGCAAGTTTACTGCACGGGAAAGATATGAAATTCAATTAAAACATTAGTCTTGCAGCATTGAGCAACCGTCAATCGTAATGAATGAACTTAAACTAACTCATTATTGCGTCAAAAATGATGATTTAACAGATAATTATTTTTATTGAATAATCTTATTTGTAATTTTTTGAACCGATATTCTGCTAGTTTACACTGTATATCATGACTAGTTCTGTTTCGAAAACAAATTGAAATTGTTTTTTAAAATATTTCAGAATGAATTGACTAAACACAACACATAATTTCTCTTTCCAACCTGAGGTAATAGGGTAAAGGACCCAGTTTTCGCCCTGCTCCAGTTTTCGCCCACCTACTGGATTTAATCTGTATTTAGCAAACTCATACCGTTTTTTGGTTAAATTTATTATGCAGGTTTACATATTCATTCATTTCTAGAACTACTTGAAACTTTCCTAATGAATTTCTATTGTTTATTAAGTTTTTATAAGCTTTTAAAAAAAAGCCTTACTGCAGCCGCCATATTTTTGTCAATTTAGACTACAGCGGGTAATAATATTAATGAGGGAAAACAACTCATTTTGTCCGAAAATAATGTGAATGAATAATTCATTAGTTCACTGTATGTCTGAACTTCATGAAAATCTAGTGATTTACCTGTTTTAAACGTTTACCAAAGGTTATTTCAATAAAATAAAGTGGGCGATTTCTGGGGTCATCAAAAAACATTCGATCCAATTTTCGACCAGGGCGAAATCTAGTTTTGTGTTTAAAGATTTTATCTAGAACCAGTTTTCGTTTACCAAAAAATCTTTTCTAATCGTAGCGAAATGCGCTTGAAAATATATTTGGAATATTCTAGATTATTGTTAAAGGTTAAATAATCATTTTAATTACTTTCATTCATAAGGGGTTTTGGTTCAAATGTTGTAAAAGTTTACTGGTACATAGGAGAACAAATTAAGCAGAGGATGGAGATGTAGTTACACATGTGCTTTAATATTTTTTATTAAGAGGTACTCGATGTTTTATATTGAGTCAATTTGGGAGCAAATGACCCATAGGCTTAAAGCTCCCCTAACAAAATCAACAACAACATGTGGCTAATTGTAACTGTGTGCCCTTATCTTGGGTGAACAGGGACACATGAGTTCTATCACAAATTTTGATTCAGTCATATTTTTTTAGTGAGAGTGAGAACATGTTTTGGTTTTAGTTATAATAGAGCTATCTAAGCCCGATCTCACACACACTAGCACACCATTTGTTTTGATGACCGGTACCAAATTTAACCTCACTTTTTTTCGTGTACGTACACGCAATACATGCGCACGTAGATAACTCTATAAACAGAGAATCTTAAAATAAGTAGGATATCTGAAAAAAAACTCCTAGGATTTTTTGAACCTCAAATTATAATATGTACGACAAAATATGTGCACATCAATGAAATTTAGCTTCGGGAACATGTTGTGTATCAAAAGGCGACCATATTTGCTTAGCTTTGTGTCATAATTTCATTTGATTTCTTGATTTTTGTCGTGGGCGAAAACTGGTTCCAAGGGTGGGCGAAAATTGGATTTAGGGGGGCGAAAATAGGCTCTTCAGAGCACTTTATTAAAACGCAAAATTTTATCAAAAATGAACATGTAAATGATAAAAAACCTTGTGGAAACTTAAAATCAAATAGTTTATCAACGTTCTACAACAAATAGAACCAAAAACCATAAATTTTCATCAAATTCTCATCAAATTTCCTAGATTGCCACTATAAAGTGGGCGATTTCTGGGTCCTCTACCCTATTGTTTAAATTTTAGTCATGGAAAATCAAAAATCATTTCAAGAAATTTGTATTTTTAACTTTTTGCTTATTTATTTGAATTGAGGGGTAACATACACGTAAATCTTCAAAAATGTCAGATGTTGGTGTGAGCACACATTAAAAAATTAATTTTTATCTTTTTGTAATTTTAAGACATTTGGTTGTATCATTGCTGAGATTTAGCTATCAGGAGTGATTTAAAATCATATTTTAGAGGTTTTAGTAAATGGTCTGTAGTATTAAATTTTGTGATTTCCTACATGTATGTAACCCCTTAAGCAATTACATACTTTGTTTTGTATGTATGTATGTATGTATTTGAACCCTCCTCCTGGCAGGACTTGGCCATAACCATAGTATATTTCAACTGAGACGGTTCGGTTAGTAACCACCATACAGTATGTAAAAAAAGTATTTACACCCCTTGGGCACTATGCACATATTGTGATGAAACATCTAAACAATTTAATGTTGACAGAAACCTAGTACTACGTTTTGTTCAGAAACTCATGCCAGACATTTTGCTACAAAAAACTCATGAAAAGATGATTTCTATAAAAAGTTATACAACAAATACTATTACGAAACTAAAAAAGGTGCAAAAAAAGTTTGTACACCTTTCGAAAAATTAACATAAATAATGTTATTTGTTGACAAATCACCATGAATCCAGTCTCCCAACTTCAAATAGGCATCCTTGACTGATTAAAAAAATAATTTGGATTGAATATAAAGTTTACTAACTACTTAGTATAAAAGTTTATATAACTCTGGAAATTCTATATAAAACTTATCTAAACTTAATTTTGCAAACTTTTAATTCAACTAAATGTCAATATATTACCATAGAATTGCTAAATAAACATTTTGGAGTGGAGTGGAGTTTTAAATACCTAGGTAAAAACGTTGTTATTGTTTTGTTTGAGCTGCCAAAAATGTATGGAATTTCGTAATTTTTGTTCTCGTGGATCAAACTTACTTTTTGCCCAGGTATTTAAAAACGTGGGTTTCATAGAAAACCTAGATGTATGGGTATCAAAAGATCGGAAATTTTATGCCCTTTCCGATGCCACATAGGTTGACTTAAGAATTGTGGACCGGTTCGGATGCCGGCGGATTTTCCGACGACGTAATTCCGGGTTGGTACGAAATTCCAACGAAAAATCTATTCTATCAAATACCCCCAAAACGGTGTTATACCCACTCCAAAATGTTTATTTAGCAATTCTATGGTAATATATTGACATTTAGTTGAATTAAAAGTTTGCAAAATTAAGTTTAGATAAGTTTAATATAGAATTTCCAGAGTTATATAAACTTTTATACTAAGTAGTTTGTAAACTTTATATTCAATCCAAATTATTTTTTTAATCAGTCAAGGATGCCTATTTGGAGTTGAGAGACTGGATTTATGGTGATTTGTCAACAAATAACATTATTTATGTTAATTTTTCGAAAGGTGTACAAACTTTTTTTGCACCTTTTTTATTTTCGTAATAGTATTTGTTGTATAACTTTTTATAGAAATCATCTTTTCATGAGCTGTTTGTAGCAAAATGTTTGGCATGAGTTTCTGAACAAAACGTAGTACTAGGTTCCTGTCAAAATTTAAATTTTTTACATGTTTCATCACAAAATGTGCATAGTGCTCAAGGGGTGTAAATACTTTTTTTACATACTGTATGTCTCAAGAACCTTTGAAGCGAATTCCTTTCTCTGGCTTACGACTTCTTCTTAAATTGAACAGGCACAGATCGGTAATGCAGATGACTCGAGCCAGGCAACCCACAACTCCCTCGTCCATTTAATGAGTATATGAGATGGCCCTGGGCTGCTTTGAGATGGTGTTAGTAGTTATATAACGGCTAGATATGTTATACCTTGTGACAATATTTCGGGACATTAACCCCATGATGGCCGACTGATTAGCGTTCCAGACCATCAATCGAATGATGTGAGTTCAAATCCAACCTGATTCTTATAGGTTTTTTGTTTATATTTAAAGTTCAATTCCTAATTCCAAATTGCAAGGGAACCGACCAGGATTTGATCCCTGAACCTTCTGCTTTCGAGACTAGGTTGGCTAGGTTGGTTCCATATAAAAAAATCTAGCTTTCCACGTGCTTGGTAGAATAAGTGTTAAAGAATAGAAATTATATTTGAAAGCTCAATTTGTTTAACCATGAATTAAACTAGTTTTAAAATAAGATTAAATTTAATATTATTATTCAATATTGGAATTTTACCTTTAAAATCAAATAGTAATTAGGGAGCGCTCTTTTATTACGAAACGCAAAAAAAAATTATTGGGCCCATCACCCTCGTAACAAAATTTCCATACAAATTTCAAAAAAAATGTTTTGAGCGTAACAAGGCCATCGACTTCCCCACAGCCCTCAACTTGGTAAGTAGTCGAACGAAAGTGAATAAACAAAAATTGCAATGGCCTAACTGGAATACTTTACTTTTCTCATGTTGTGATAAATTGTCGAATCCCGAAAAAAATCATTTTATTTAGTTTATTGTGTTGTATTAGTTATCACATAATTATTAGAAACAAAGGAAACTGTTTTAGTAGAAAACTGATTTTTTTGTGAAAATTTAAAAAAATCTTAAAATTAAACTCTCTTTAGTTTTTTATATTTCTACGTAGCTATAAATCGATAGCGGTGTGCTCTAATGTTCTAACTGAAAATTGGGCCAAAATGAGTTAATGATGCCATCTTTTAGCTAATTAAATTCCCTACAAAACGCTTCTAACAGATCTGAAAAATTCGTTTCCTACGCGGAGATATCGCCCTGCAACCATTTGTACTAACTGACATTATCGAACGCATCATGGATGTGCTCTCTTATTTTCCATCATGGCTTGACCTTTTGAAAACACGCAAATCTATAAAAATACGATTACACTATAATATTATGGTAAATTGCCAGGTGTCCTTACTAGTTTGAGCAATATTATGGAGCACTATTTTGGAAGGCAAATAGCACAAGTGTGCACATTTGGAAGCGAGAAGGAATTATCAGTTAGGTGTAGTGTGTTAAAATGGTTTAGTGGAGTAGTTTTTTTTTTGTTTGGACGACCCATTGATTAGGATTAGTGTATTTAGGTTCCGTAGGTTAGTTTAAAATGTTGTTACGTAGTTTTCTTTGCATGGTTGACCCCTGCAGTTGTACTAAGAGTGCACAACGACTTGAAGAATGTTTCAAATTGGCCTTTTGGGTTGGGCTAAGTGGGTAATGGGTTGGGGAAAAATGTTGTTACGTCGTTGTTTTTACCTGGACGACCCCTACATGTTTTAATTTGACTTTTAGGTTGGGCTAAGTGAGTAATGGGTTGGGGAAAAATAATGTTACGTCGTTTTTTTTCATGGACGACCCCTTCAGTTGTGCCAGTGACTTGAAGAATATTTCAAACTGGACTTTTGGTTGGGCTAAGTGGGAAATGGGTTGGGGAAAAATGTTGTTACGTCGTTTTTTTTTGCCTGGACGACCCCTTCAGTTGTGCTAGGAGTGCACAACGACTTGAAGAATATTTCAAACTGGACTTTTAGGTTGGGCTAAGTGAGTAATGGGTTGGGGAAAAATAATGTTACGTCGTTTTTTTTCATGGACGACCCCTTCAGTTGTGCTAAGAGTGCACAACGACTTGAAGAATATTTCAAACTGGACTTTTGGTTGGGCTAAGTGGGAAATGGGTTGGGGAAAAATGTTGTTACGTCGTTTTTTTTACCTGGACGACCCCTACAGTTGTGCTAAGAGTGCACAACGACTTGAAGAATGTTTCAAATTGGACTTTTGGGTTAGGCTAAGTGGGAAATGGGTTGGGGAAAAATGTTGTTACGTCGTTTTTTTTACCTGGACGACCCCTACAGTTGTGCTAAGAGTGCACAACGACTTGAAGAATGTTTCAAATTGGACTTTTGGGTTAGGCTAAGTGGGAAATGGGTTGGGGAAAAATGTTGTTACGTCGTTTTTTTACCTGGACGACCCCTACAGTTGTGCTAAGAGTGCACAACGACTTGAAGAATGTTTCAAATTGGACTTTTGGGTTAGGCTAAGTGGGAAATGGGTTGGGGAAAAATGTTGTTACGTCGTTTTTTTTACCTGGACGACCCCTACAGTTGTGCTAAGAGTGCACAACGACTTGAAGAATGTTTCAAATTGGACTTTTGGGTTAGGCTAAGTGGGAAATGGGTTGGGGAAAAATGTTGTTACGTCGTTTTTTTTTACCTGGACGACCCCTACAGTTGTGCTAAGAGTGCACAACGACTTGAAGAATGTTTCAAATTGGACTTTTGGGTTAGGCTAAGTGGGAAATGGGTTGGGGAAAATTGTTGTTACGTCGTTTTTTTTTGCATTGACGACCCCTACAGTTGAGCTAAGCGTGCACAACGACATGAATAATGTTTCAAATTGGACTTTTGAGTTGGGCTACTTTACCATATTATACCATTTTAACAGAATTTAGAGTCATAGAGACGCACCTGAGAAAAGGTAAAATCCGTAAAAAAATACTTTGACTCAATCTCACCCCCCAGACCTAGTGTCACCCCCACTAACGGTACGTAGTATTTTTTTTGCATAATCGAACCTTGCAGTTAAGCTGAGAGTGGACAACGACTTAAAGAATGTTTTCAATTTGGTCTTTTGGGTTGGAACCCACTTGTAAAATGTTGTTACGTAGCCGAAACTTTGCTTACATGTTTCCTGCACAATAAAGCTCATACAAAATCCCATACAAAGTACTTAAAAAGATTGAAAAAAAAAAATCACGACCCACTGAGCCCAACCCAAAATCCAATTTAATATTCTTCAAGTCGTTGTGCACTCTTAGTTCAACAGAAGGGGTCGTCCAGGCAAAAAAAAACAACGTAACAACAATTTTCCCCAACCCATTTCCCACTTAGCCCAACCCAAAAGTCCAGTTTGAAACATTCTTCAAGTCGTTGTGCACTCTTAGCACAACTGAAGGGGTCGTCCATGCAAAAAAAACGACGTAACAGCAATTTTCCCCAACCTATTACCCACTTAGCCCAACCTAAAAGTCAAATTTTAACATTCTACAAGTCGTTGTGCACTCCTAGCTCAACTGTAGGGGTCGTCCATGCAAAAAAAAACGACGTAACAACATTTTCCCTCAACCCATTACCCACTTAGCCCAACCTAAATGGCAAATTTTAACATTCTTCAAGTCGTTGTGCACTCCTAGCTCAACTGCAGGGGTCGTCCATGCAAAAAATATACGTAACAACATTTTTCCCCAACCCATTACCCACTTAGCCCAACCTAAAAGTCAAATTTTAACATTCTTCAAGTCGTTGTGCACTCCTGCTCAACTGCAGGGGCGTCCATGCAAAAAAAACGACGTAACAATATTTTTCCTCAACCCATTATCCACTTAGCCCAACTTAAAAGGCAAATTTTAACATTCTTCAAGTCGTTGTGCACTCCTAGCTCAACTGCAGGGGTCGTCCATGCAAAAAAAAACGACGTAACAATATTTTTCCTCAACCCATTATCCACTTAGCCCAACTTAAAAGGCAAATTTTAACATTCTTCAAGTCGTTGTGCACTCCTAGCTCAACTGCAGGGGTCGTCCATGCAAAAAAAATACGTAACAACATTTTTCCCCAACCTATTACCCACTTAGCCCAACCTAAAAGTCAAATTTTAACATTCTTCAAGTCGTTGTGCACTCCTAGCTCAACTGAAGGGGTCGTCCATGCAAAAAAACGACGTAACAACATCTCCCATAGTTGATGTGCACACTTGGCATAACTGTATGGGTCGTCCATACTTTAAAATATTACGTTTTTAATTTATTTGGGGCACAATTGTTCTATTCAATACATTCATCGATTCCATTGCATGAGACACACTTGTTCCAACTGCAATTCACCATAAATCTAAATAACGGTTTGTGCCTTGGATACCATTCGTTTTCGAATGGTCGTATGATAGAATTGAAATAAAATAAACTAGCTAAAAGTTTTTACGACATCATTTTCTTATGTTTTTAGGAATACATCAACCTAGTATTCGTCATAGTTGATGTATTATGGATGGTTTTACAATTATATTCATAAAAAATATAATTTCACTAATTTTTTCATACAAAAATTTTGATTTAAATGCCAATTTTTTCAAAAGGTTAATTTTCCTACCAAATTCAAACTAAAATAAGTGTTTGAAAAAAGTTTTGATGTAAAATGTTTTTCTTACGCTTAAATTAACCAACTCGTGAAAAAAATAACATTGAAACAACTAATTTGAACTATTTTAACAATAAAATTACTTTGCACGCTTTTGTACCAAAGCCCTGTGCACGTTTGTGCTAACTCATACAAATTACCTCCCAAAACACACTTGTGCCAATTGCAAGCGTGATTTTTTTTCGTATTTTCTCTGCCAAAATTTTTCTAGCATTTCAAAAGTTTTTATATTTCACAATGTCTTTAAGTAATGTCAGGTGCATACTTTAAAATTGTTAGAACAATTGTTTGTCGAATAGCTTTCCAGAAACAGTAATTCAAAGTTTAAAAATCGATTTTCTCGCAACTACCAAAATGTCAGTTAATATAAGAGAGCACACCGCTATCGAAATGAGCTAGGTTTTTTCAGTTTATTATTAAATATGAGCACACCAATAACTTTATTTAATCAATAACAAAAAAATCCAGGATCGTTTATTCAACGTGATCAAGAACATCACCAGCAAGTTTTCGGACACATCAGATAAGAACAAATGTAATCTCATTGGTAAAGCTACCTTGCGTTTTATTTCCGTTTTCATGTTTAGAAGACATTGGTGACAGAAAACACCCAATATGATTATTAGCTGTTGACATCTACTACGAAAAGATCCCTAAATCAGCTTTATTTGACCGAACGATTGCTTGATAAAACCACTAAACTATAAACGCAAAAATAAACTTTCAAAAAGCATTTGACAAAATGTGGCAGAAAGAAAAAACGAAAAAGTGATATTGGTAAAAAAAAATAAAAACAAAATTGCTGATTTACAAAATATTGGCACTACGATTTGGTAAAATGTTGGATGTATTTTTAGTAAAGGTTTTGAAATGGTGTTCTTCTATGCTGTTAGATAGGACAATCAGATCGGATCAGATAAAATCAAATTTATCTTTTTATTGAAAATGACTGAAAAAGCAATGCGCTTGAGTTAAGAATAGTAGAAAATCTGGTGATTTTTGAAAAAATTAAAAATACATCCAAAAGAAGATTCAACCATCATTTTTTAAAGCAAAATCCCCGTTGCAATCGAAAATTATATTACACACTTTTTGATAATGTGCACCGTTTTTCAGTTATATTCTTAAAACATTTTATGGAAAAAATAACCCTGAAAAACTTGTCATTTAAGAGTTGAGTAAATGTCCTGCAATATTATTTTTTGGCTTCTCAGCCATCAACGAAACAAAAAATATAATTGAGGTAAATTTTCTCATTTTTTCAAAAATATATTTTGCTAGTGAGCTTTCCTTTCATAATCTATTTTAAAATTATGAAAATTTAACATTAAAAATGCCTCTATCTTAAAAACGGAGTACTTTATCAAACAAATTTGTCAAAATCAAAATGTCAAAATGGTCAAAATCATAACTTTTTCTGATCTACAACTTTGTAGGACATTGTTACACTATAAAATGTAACCTTGCAAAGTTAGAAAAAAACACGTAATTTTAAAATGAAAATTTGAATGAAAATAGAAATGAAAAAATTACCCTTCTGGGTTATTTCAGATTCGAAAAGTACATTAAATTTCCCATAAAATGACATGTCTTACGATTATTGTCAGTAACGGGAAATGGCAGCGATTTTAAAACTATTTTTTAACTTTTTTTTGATGAAAAATACGTTTTTTCGGAATTTTGAGTACGCTATCAAATCGAGCGTCTAATTTTACCCGTGTCTTAGTGAAAAACCAGAAAAATGAAAGGGGTCGTACCACCCCACCGTCACGAAATATCGAAAAATGGACCTCAGATTCGTGATCAGGAACCAAAATAAGCTCTTAGAGCAAAGTTTTACGCAAATCGAATAGGGGTCGGGGCAACTGCTGTGTGAGTTGGCGGAAAATTACCCAAATGTTTGAAGTAAAAAGACAAAGTTTGAGCCAAACAAAATAAAACAGCTCGATTGTTTTGCAAAGTTCTTCTTATTCCAAAATAGAAAAACTTACAGAAAAAATACTGCAATACTGCAACAATCTGATTGTAAAAATAGTCAAACTTTGTTGTAAATTATTTTTTAGACACACAGCAAAAAATTATGTAGGGTAGGGTAGTCATCAATGAGACACTTTTGGTTTTGAACTTTCAACGACTCTTGTATTTTTTTCATCAACATGTTTCAATGAGCTTTTTGTTGCATTTTCGTTCTTTTAAAGTATTCTAACATTGCCCAAAATAGGAGACCGATCTGACGTCTTCAGCCAGAGTTATTCAACTGTCTCATTGTAGACGCACTTGGCAGGAACAATCGGACAGCTGGGGAACAATGAGACGCTCTACGAAAATCATCATTTTTCTAGTAAAACATCATGTTTTTATATTGTTCCATTGCAGGTGACTTGCCTTGAACATTTTAAAGCAATTTTGCCAACATGAAACTTTAATTAACAAAAGTTATACTAAAAAGCATTTAAATTTTGTAAAATCCATATATTTATACCAAATAACTTTGTATTTTGGTTAAATGAAGTAAAAAATCTATAAATATGCCAAAAATCACTTTTAATTCATGTTTTGAAAGATTTCCATAGATTTTGAAAAGTTTATTGAAGAAAAATTAAAGTGTCTCATTGTTACCCATGGGCTGAAATGAGTGGGGTACAATGAGACAGCCCTGGATTCTAGGAATATTCTAAATTTTGGTCAAACCTAATGCAAGGACATTGTAGCCCAACTCAATCCCTATGGAACGTCGAAAGAATTTTGAAGAAATATTAGTTTTGGTGTAAATGGCAGCCTACGAGCGAAAAAGTATTTTTTGTCTTTAATTTACTTTTACACCCCAGAATCAAACATTTATGAATAACTTTTCAAGGGAGCGTCCATAACCAAAGCCACTATTATGGCAGACGTGTATCCAGTAGACACACCTTTCCCCCAAATATGAGCCTGATTGGTTGAAACTACGACTTGTGAGAGCCATTTTATCATTGTTCCCCGTGTCTCATTGATGACTACTCTACCCTAAATTTGGAAGGTTTTATTTTAGAAGGTTGAATATTACCTCTTTTATGATGTAATTTTACCTCAATTTAGACTGAAAAAGCGGCATTACACCAGAATAGTGGTAAAATTAAACATTTTCAGAGGTAAAATTACAGAAATGATGTACCCCTTCCAGATGTAATATTACCATGATTTTTTTTTCTGTGCTGCATTTTCGGGAATGAATGAAAAAATGTGGATAGAAAGTTATGAAGATACTTAAAAGTCTGTAACAGAATTTTTTAGTGTGAAAGCTCTGGTTGATTGCCACCGTTAGCAATAACTTTTTAACAAATGAGAACACTTAAAAAACACATCAAATATCGTCACATTTTATAAATTACTCTTCAGGTAAGGTGAATTACACCAGACACAATCACCTGATGTTGCCCAAAATTAATGCAAAACACAACATATTTCCCTCAAACTTTTCCATCCATCATCCGGCAGTCCCAAAAGCCACTTTTCCACCAGAAAAAGAAAGCAGTTACGCTGTGAAATCATTCCCTGCTAGATTAGAGTCATTTCGCTGACAAATGACATGTCCTGCGAGAAACACATCTTCATGCGCGTTACAACAAAGTGTAGTAGGTAGTAGATTCCACTTACTTACCGTGACTTATGAAGTGTCTTGCGAACCTTCGTGGTGAACGGACACTAGAGCTGCGGTATTTTTTTTTACTACCTAAGCTCAGAGTTATTTCAAAACAAAATTCACAGTCTTTTTAAAGACTACCTGAGTTATTTTCCAAAATTCTAAACAGTCTTTTCAAGACTAACCCCGCCTGAAATTTTGTTGTATTTTACAAACGAAGCCATCTTTTTAAGAGAACTTTGCTTGCAAAATGCGTCAAAACAAAGGTAAACGCAAATCTTCTGAAGATTTGGTCGTTACGTCGGTGAAGCGTTTGAACGCTAAACCGGCTAACGGAAACAGAAAAAGAAAACAGCCTCTTCTGAGGTCTGATTCTGATTCTGAATGTGAGGTCAATCCTCCAATTCCATTGACAAACAGTTTCGGTGTTTTATCCGAAACTGATGACAAGGAACCTTCTCCTCATACTGAGCCTTCTGCCGTCGAGAAACGAGTAAAGGCTCCGCCAATTGTTGTGACTTCCGTCTCCGATTTGGCCAGCTTTCGAACGCAACTGAAGAATTGCAAGGAAACTTGCAATTTGAAGGTTTCGTTCCAGCTTGGTCGAAGAGGAGAATGTCGCTTGTTGACGGAATCTTTACAAGATCACCAAACTTTTGTTGGTTATTTGAAAAACCACAAACACAATTTCTACACGTATGAGACCAAGAATGCTCGGCCATTCAAGGCGGTCTTGAAAGGTCTCTCCAACGACTTGTCGGTGGATGAGATCAAAAACGAACTTAAGGTGTTGCTTGGCTTTGCCCCATCCCAAGTAATACCAATGAAGAAAAAAACAAACGGGAATATTTCTCGCTTTGGTTTGACTTCACAATTTTATCTGATTCATTTCAACAGAAATGAAATCAACAATTTGAAACTTTTGGACAAAGTTCAGTTTTTGTTCCATGTACGGGTAAAGTGGGAGCATTTTAAGAAACATGGCGGTAATGGCCAGAATCTGACCCAGTGCCGGCGTTGCCAGGCATTCGGTCACGGTACTGATCATTGCGCCATGGTTCCAAAATGCATGGTTTGCGGGGATTCTTCTCACGACAAGGACAATTGTCCCGTGAAAGAAGTCACCCAATTTAAATGTGCAAATTGTGGTGGAAATCACAAATCAAATTTCTGGGATTGCCCCATCAGAAAAAAGGTTTTGGATTCTCGTGCTAAGCATCAGCCGAAATCCAAACCGAAATTTTCTCAAAGTCAGGTTGTACCTGCATCTTTAAATCAAACGTTCGTGCTGTCTCACTCGAACAATGCTAGAAATACCCCTACCGTGGAAAAGTTAGGTAACAACAATGGCATTTCTTATGCTAACGTCGTTTCGGGTTCGGGTTCATCCACGAATTTTAAATCCTCTACCAATCTTTCTGAAATGGGGCAGGTACCTCAAATCTCATTTGAAAATTTTTCTGCTGGCAACGCTTTGGGATCTTCTGATCTCGGCGATGTTACGTTTGAAAAAATGACTTTTTTGCAAAACTCACTGTTTGGTTTGATTCAAACAATGAGTAATGCTACATCCATGATGGAAGCAATCCAGATTGGATTAAAATTTGCGAATGATGTTGTTCTTACCCTGAAGTTTAATCATGGATCTAAGTAATTCCATCAATATTATGAATTTTAATGCTCGCTCTTTAAAAGCGAAAGAAAATGAATTTTTCAACTTTTTACGAGTTCATAACGTGCATGTTGCTGTTATAACCGAAACATTTTTAAAAACTGGCACTTATTTGAAAAGTGATCCAGATTATAAAGTTATAACTAATAACCGAATGAATCGAAATGGCGGTGGAGTTGCAATAGTTATCCACCGTAGTATGACTTATAGCACGTTACGTGACTTTAAGTTAAAAGTTATTGAAAGTTTGGGCATTGAACTTGAAACTTCTTTTGGGAAAATTATGATTGCAGCTGCATATTTGCCATTCCAATGCACTGGAGAAAATAAAAATTATTTCAAAGGGGATTTGAATAAACTTACTCGGCATAGATCTCGATTTTTGATCATCGGTGATTTTAATGCCAAACACCAATCTTGGAATAATTCAAAAGTAAATTCCAATGGTAAAATTCTGTTCAGAGATTGCACTTCTGGTCTTTATTCGGTTTTATACCCGAATGGGCCAACTTGCTTTTCTTCTGTTAGAAATCCATCAACAATTGATTTGGTGTTGACAAATCAAAGTCAGTATTGTGGTCCATTAGTGACTCATGCTGATTTTGATTCTGATCATCTTCCAGTAACTTTTTCACTTTCTCATGAAGCAGTTACCAGACCCAATAGTTCTGTGTTTAATTACCATAAAGCTAATTGGGACAGGTATCAGCATCATATTGAGAATAATTTTAATCATGATTTTGTTTTAGAAACCAAAGCTGATATTGATTCAGCCTTGGAATCTTTAACTAATGCAATTTTGGATGCTAGGAATATTGCTATTCCTAAAGTCCAAGTCAAATTTGATTCTCCCATTATCGATGACGATCTTCAGCTTCTGATTCGTCTGAAAAATGTTCGCCGAAGACAGTATCAACGTTCTCGTGATCCTGCACTGAAGCGAATTCAAAAAGATTTGCAAAAGGTTATTGACCACAGATTCACTCTCCTGCGAAATGAAAAGTTCGCAAGAGATGTCGAACAAATTAAACCTTATTCCAAACCTTTTTGGAAACTTTCAAAGGTTCTTAAGAAACCTCAAAAACCCATCCCTTCTTTAAAAGATGGTGATAATATTCTATTAACTAATGGGGAAAAAGCTCAAAAACTTGCTCAGCAGTTTGAGAGTGCTCATAATTTCAACTTGAATGTTTTGAGTCCTATTGAAAATCAAATTTCAATAGAATTTCAGAATATTGTTGAACAAGAATTTTCATCAGATGAAGTTTTTAATACGGATCTGAATGAAATAAAATCTATTATCAAAAAATTTAAAAATATGAAAGCCCCTGGTGAGGATGGCATTTTTTACATTTTAATTAAAAAATTACCAGAAGCAACTTTAAGTTGCTTGGTCAAAATTTTCAACAAATGTTTTGATTTGGCATATTTTCCCAGTAGTTGGAAAAATGCCAAAGTAATTCCGATTTTGAAACCGGATAAAAATCCTGCTGAAGCCTCAAGCTATCGGCCCATTAGTTTGCTTTCATCTATTAGTAAATTATTCGAAAGAATAATTCTTAATAGAATGATGACGCACATTAATGAAAATTCAATTTTCGCTGATGAGCAGTTTGGATTTCGCCTTGGGCATTCAACTACTCATCAGTTGTTGAGAGTTTCAAATTTAATTCGAAGCAACAAATCTGAGGGCTATTCTACTGGCGCTGCTCTTCTAGACATAGAAAAAGCATTTGACAGTGTTTGGCATAAAGGATTGATTGCGAAATTGAAAAGGTTTAATTTTCCGATTTATATCGTGAAAATTATTCAAAATTATTTGACGGATCGTACTCTGCAGGTATGTTATCAGAATAGCAAATCTGATCAACTACCTGTACGTGATGGCGTCCCTCAAGGAAGCATTTTGGGTCCAATTTTATACAATATTTTTACTTCTGACTTGCCTGATTTGCCCCCAGGATGTCAGAAATCACTTTTTGCTGATGACACAAGCATCTCCGCCAAAGGCAGAAGCCTTCGTGTCATCACGAGAAGATTACAAAAAAGCTTGGATATTTTCAATTCTTATTTGAAAGAATGGAAAATTACTCCAAATGCTGCAAAAACTCAACTTATTATTTTCCCTCACAAACCAAGGGCTGATTTTCTTAAACCAAAAAGTCATCACATTATAAAGATGAATGAGGTAAATTTAAAGTGGGAGGATCAAGTGAAATATCTTGGACTTGGTTTTGACAAAAACCTTACTTACAAGGATCACATTGAAAGTATCCAGGTTAAATGTAACAAATATATTAAATGTTTGTATCCACTTATAAACAGGAATTCTAGACTTTGTCTCAAGAATAAACTGTTAATTTATAAACAAATTTTCAGACCTGCCATGCTTTATGCTGTGCCGATCTGGACAAGCTGTTGCTTAACCAGGAAGAAAAAACTTCAGAGGATTCAGAACAAAATTCTGAAAATGATTCTGAAACTTCCTCCCTGGTTCAGCACCAGTGAACTTCATCAATTAGCCGAAGTTGACACTTTGGATGTTATGTCCAATAAGATAATTGATGCATTTCGACAAAAATCATTGCAGTCTTCAGCTGCATTGATCCGCTCTTTATATAGTTTATAAGTTAGTTTTAAGGTATCCCTTTTCCCTTTTGTACATGTAGGACCTCCTACATTTGAAATCACTGAATAGCGAAAGCTACAATATTTCATGAATAAATGAAAGTTGCTAGTATTTAAAATTGAGGTGAAAAGTCATCGTTTGTGATTGGACACTCAATAATATTTTAACTGAATGAATGTACATGGAAAAGAAATTTGAATAAATATAAATTAAAAAAAAAAAAAAAAAAAAAAAAAAAAAAAAACCGTGACTTATGATGTCAGCAGTCGCGTGTCCTTAAAGCTTGTCTTTTTCTTTTTGCTCCACAAATCGACCTCCCTCCAGGTAACACGTGGTGGTGTGGGAAATTATTTTCGTCGTTCCACGTGGTTTCCCCCCGCGGTGGATGCTTCCTTCTTCTTCTTCTTCTTTTTACTGTTAGGAATCAACTTTGTCGACAGATCTTTAAAGGGCGAACAGCAAAAAAAAATGTTGCGCAAACTTTTTTTTCTTATTTCTTCTTAATTCACTTTGGCACTGTCACTTGTTCACTGATTTCTGTTTCTCTTTTTTTGTTTTTGCTGTTGTCCCCCAGGCGATTACAAGTTTATAATTTTCTTGTTTAAAAATAAATACTGCCCCTTAACAGTTGGACCGGTTCCAAATGGCGATTTTTCGTCCCTTTTTGCAGTCAAACTCGTACTCGAGAGAGGGAGTGGGAAAAATCTATTTTTAAATTCCCCGCTGGATGTCCTTCCCCGTTGGAGATGATGCTGGTGATAGTCCTTGGCCGTAGAGAGAGGAGTGATTGCTAGATTTCCACCCCCCAAGATTCCCGTCGTCTTAGTCTGCGACCTTTATCGCTCGCTATCAATCTAGGTTGATTTAATTTTGGATTTGCTGGTGACTTTTCCACGGTCCGATTCCCAGCGCTGGTTGGATCGGTGTCTAATTTTAAGCCAAAAGTTGTTTGATTACTAAAAGTTCCAAAATTTTAAATTTGAAGGATAATTTAGGCTATTGTTTTGCTGATATACTATAGAATTGACCTATTTAGCTTGTTTATATTTTATTGCCATTTTCGTTGAATTTGTTAATGAATTTGTTTTTCATATAAAAAATTTAGGTAGCTGTTCAAATACGTCAATGTAAAAAAAAATCTTTGGAATGTATTAGTGAATTAATGGATAATCTTCAAGCCATAGAAAATTACTAACAAACTTGACTCAAGTAGTTTTTATGTGTCAAAAAAATATGAAGTTAGAAATTGAAATCTATCTTCTAATTATGTTTTATAATATCAACAAAAAAATACTGTCAACCTTATATCAAAAAACTAACTTAATCCACCTATGTGGCTGATGCCTTCCTCATTTTTAATATAAGTGGTTTGCCAGCTATTTTTTTAGATCCAGAAAAATAAGTACACAGATATAAATAACTTAAGTGGTCATAACTCGAGACAGGGTTGCCAAATCATCAATGTTGTGGACTCGTTGGAAAGGGTTTTTGATTACCTAACCAACGATGTGTCGGATGATGGATCCGGACATCGTTTACATACATTTAATTGAGATCCGGCTTCAAAAATGTATATAAATATCACTTAATTGATCATAACTCGAGACAGGGTTGCCAGATCTTCAATGATGTGGACTCGTTGAAAAGGGATTTTGATTACCTAACCAACGATGTGTCGGATGATGGATCCGGACATCGTTTGCATACATTTAATTGAGATCCGGCTTCAAAAATGTACATAGATATCACTTAACTGATCATAACTCGAGACAGGGTTGCCAGATCTTCAATGTTGTGGACTCGTTGGAAAGGTCTTTCGATTACCTAACCAACGATGTGTCGGATGATGGATCCGGACATCGTTTGCATACATTTAATTGAGATCCGGCTTCAAAAATGTACATAGATATCACTTAACTGATCATAACTCGAGACAGGGTTGCCAGATCTTCAATGATGTGGACTCGTTGAAAAGGGATTTTGATTACCTAACCAACGATGTGTCGAATGATGGATCCGGACATCGTTTACATACATTTAAGTGAGATCCGGCTTCAAAAATGTATATAAATATCACTTAATTGATCATAACTCGAGACAAGGTTGCCAGATCTTCAATGTTTTGAACTCGTTGGAAAGGTCTCTCGATTACCTAACCAACGATGAATTGGATGATGGATCCGGGCATCGTTTACATACATTTAAGTGAGATCCGGCTTCAAAAAAGTACATAAATATCACTTAAGTGGTCATAACTCGAGACAGGGTTGCCAGATCTTCAATGTTATGGACTCTTTGGAAAGGTCTTTCGATTACCTAACCAACGATGTGTCGGATGATGGATCCGGACATCGTTTACATACATTTAATTGAGATCCGGCTTCAAAAATGTATATAAATATCACTTAATTGATCATAACTCGAGACAGGGTTGCCAGATCTTCAATGATGTGGACTCGTTGAAAAGGGTTTTTGATTACCTAACCAACGATGTGTCGGATGCTGGATCCGGACATCGTTTACATACATTTAATTGAGATCCGGCTTCAAAAATGTATATAAATATCACTTAAGTGGTCATAACTCGAGACAGGGTTGCCAGATCTTCAATGTTGTGGACTCTTTGGAAAGGTCTTTCAATTACCTAAACAACGATGTGTCGGATGATGGATTTGGACATCGTTAACATACATTTAAGTGAGATCCGACTTCAAAAAAGTACATAAATATCACCTAAGTGGTCATAACTCGAGACAGGGTTGCCAGATCTTCAATGTTTTGGACTCGTTGGAAAGGTCTCTCGATTACCTAACCAACGATGGGTCGGATGATGGATCCGGACATCGTTTACATACATTTAAGTGAGATCCGGCTTCAAAAAAGTATATAAATATTAGGATGTAACAAAACCACACTTTTTTGCGGGCATTTCAGGGGATGATCCCCTAGGTGTACTGAGTCAGAATCCCAAATATGAGCACGATTGGTTGCGACAGGACCTGGCGCTCCGGCTTTAAAGTTTAAATGGGATTTAACCCGTAAAATCGGTGCGTTTTGGTTTTTGCCATTTTTGAGGCCTTCAACGATTTTTGGATTTTTCAAAAACCTCATGAGCTTATAGTTTGAGTTTCAGGGCACAACTTTGCCGAAGACTGTGAAGAGATTTGATAATTAGTACTGCTTGTACAATGATTTGAAAATAAAAAAACTTTTTGCCATTAATTTGTTTGATTAGTATTGGCAACACTTTCTTTGAACGCGCGCATCCAGAGCCAGGCGTCGTAACTATAGCAGCGAGAAAACATCCAGCGTACAACGGTCAAAGTTTGACACATGGAAAGAAAATGCTTTATTTGGATGTTGTGCTTATGTTTTCGATGGTGCCGGAGGATTTGATCACCGGTGCTGCTCTTTTAATCTGTCGTAGATTCCGGTATTCTATTTGGCAGTGAATCGCAGGATTTAGTTCTAAGCCCACCTGGTCCTGTCTCCGTGTGGATCTTTTTCGTCGTGACCAATTGTGGTGCTGGGGGACATGTTAGCGAACCTATGCTCGAACATATTGGTGTCTAATGAATTCGCAAAATATCTAGCCAGAGAAGTCTGCTGTATGAAAATAGTGTTTACTAATGTTGTCAATGCAATACATTAATTTGTTTATGACCGATTTTATTGCCAAATTGCCATAACTCTTTGATTGATTACAAAGCGAGTGAAAACTCTCACTAAAATGCGTGTCTCTCGAAATATCTTCCGGAATACGGAATATTCAAAATGCACACAACATCCGTGCGTAATAAAGCGCTTTCAAGACAGCCGCGTTAGGTTGCACTCGAGCAAGGTTTAGAATCGGTTCCAACTGAACCCTGAGAGTCAACCGGAGAGCTTCTTGCAGTTCCATAAGAACTTTCGTTCTCAACAATCACAACAACAAAAACAACAACACGACGCTGGACAAATGCATGCTGACGCATCGCGACGCACCGTAGCATGCGTTGCATAGTTTGCCGAAAGCGCGCATCAAAAGCGAGTGTTGCCAGAACATGTTTTACGTTATCAGAAAAACAAGAGAAAAGATTTTGTAAATTCTGTACCATTTTTCTGAGCGGTCAAATCTCTTCGCAGTCTTCGGCAAAGTTGTACCCTGGAACACAAACTATAAGCTCATGAGGTTTTTGAAAAATCCAAAAATCGTTGAAGGACTCAAAAAGGGCAAAAACCAAAACGCACCGATTTTACGGGTTAAATCCCATTTAAACTTTGAAGCCGGAGCGCCAGGTCCTGTCGCAACCAATCGAGCTCATATTTGGGATTCAGACTCAGTACACCTAGGGGATCATCCCCTGAAATGCCCGCAAAAAAGTGTGGTTTTGTTACATCCTAATAAATATCACTTAAGTGGTCATAACTCGAGACAGGGTTGCCAGATCTTCAATGTTAAGGACTCGTTGGAAAGGTCTTTCGATTACCTAACCAACGATGGGTCGGATGATGGATCCGGACATCGTTTACATGCATATAAATGAGATCCGGATATATGTGAAAACACATTTTTATACATAACTTTTGAACTAGTTATCGAAACTTCAAACAATTCAATAGCGATGTATGGGACCATAAACCAAGTCGAATGCAACTGGTTTGATCAAAATCGGTTCAGCCAGTGCTGAGAAAACTCAGTGAGAATTTTGGTCACATACATACATACACACACATCCCTAGTAACATTTTTAAACTTACAGGTTTTATCATGGTTCTGAAAACTCTCATACGGCCTAAATAGGCTTTTATGGCCTACTTAAAACCTAAAATGTTACTAGGGATACACACACACATACACACACACATACACACACAGACATTTATTCAGTTTTCGATTCTGAGTCGATATGTATACATGAAGGTGGGTCTTTGAGCTTTTAATAAAAAGTTCATGTTTAGAGCAGGATTATAGCCTTACCTCAGTGAGGAAGGCAAAACGTCGAAAAGCAAAAAAAAATCTGGAAAAATAATATTACAAAATGAAAACAGGGTGAACGTTTGGCAAAATCCTGAATTGTTTAAATTAAATTATGCAGGTCATTTGAAAATGTTTAACTTTACATTAAAGAAGAATTTTGAAGATGGATATTTTTAAAGATTTTGATTTTAATACAGCACAATTCAACAATAAAATTTCTGATTTATGTTGAAAGCTCATTACATTCGTATTCAATCGGTAAAATTTGGGTGACATTGTCAGGTTTTATGTTGAAACCATACTAAGCCTGGTATGTTGTGTTCGAAGCACCTCAAGAAGTTGTTTCAAACAAAATTTCAATAGTTAGTTAAGTATAATCTTTAAAACATTGATAATTAGGATTATTATAATACCCTCAAAGTGTCATGATTATCTCAATGAAAAAAAGTTCGAATCAAAAACGGACTTCATTTTAAGATGCTCTGACAATGTAAAAAAACATTTTTTGATAAAATTTAAAAAAATGTAAATTATTTGTTAAAAAACAGCGTTTAAACATGAAGACAATTTTAGTAGAAAAATCTTAGTTGTTGTGTTATTTTTTTATTCATGATATGAAATTCGGAATAAAAAAAAACTTAATTTAGATATTTAGGGAAAAAACTATTTCTTATGAAATTTGAGCAAATTGGGAACATATCCTTATTGTTACCTCAAAGTAATGTTAATTTGTTATAAAAAATATTCGAGGTAACTATTTCAAAATGCGTGATATAAAAAAACATTTTCGAAAAATTTGGATGCCTCTCACAGTACTTTTTTTTAATACATATCTTTCAAAAAGTTCTACAAGTAGAACTATATTCGAAAAAAATCTGGTCCTCTAAATGTTAAACCTGTTAAACTAACTTTCGGTACGAATCATTATTTTTTAAATTAGTAGTTCTCTAATCTGAAATCAAGCAAATGGAATGATCTGCAAATAGATAAATTAGGCCAAATTATTTTCCCTTTCAAACCAATAGTTTTAACTCATTTTCATCGATTTGAATACGTTGTGAGGTTATTTTTCAAATTCTAATTTTTCGATTTTCTAAGTAGCAAGAAATTTTTCTTGCTTTTTTCAGCGATAGCATTTCTTCATAAAATATTTTTCTAAATTAAAATGTAAAAAAAAAAATCCAAAAATTATAACCCAAAAGTGACTACAACTCCAAAATTAATCAACATTTTCTATCAAAAAATCGATGGAGAACATTTCTCTGGATTGTTTGCAATACGCCGTAACAGCCATCGCGACCTTCAACAAACCAATTTTTAGCATTTGGAGGACGTTCGGATAAACAGTTCAAAGCATTTTTGATATAAATATTTCCTTAAAAGGGTCGAGAACCGATCCAAAAACGACTTTGGCGCTTATGACCTTTCTGAACCTAAACAAAGATTAATAATAGAATATAATAATATTTGAAATCTGTTTAAAAGCAATTTCCGCATTTTTTTAAATTCATACCTCTGGAACCAGATTTTGCACCATCATGTACTAATCCTCAAAATATTCCTTTTTGAGTCTCAATAAAAAAAATACAAATACAATTCGATTTGCCAAATCGTAAAGAACCATTCAAATGCTTAGAAAACCAATATAGTGAATTCAACAAAAGAAAATCTGGTTTATTTAACCATTATAATTTTCTGAACCAAATAACAATTTAGTTAAAGGCACAATTTCCAAAAACAAATATTTTATTAAAGATGCAATAGGTACAAATAATTTATGTAAAAAATTGGATCCATCTCAAATGAGACCAATGATTACCACGAGCATTTTGGACCAAATTGAGCTAGGAACACCATTTTGTGCAGCTCACAATGCCTCACCTTTTGCCCTTCACAGATCCCCATATTAGATATTTAATAAAAACCGAAATACTTTGTGCATTTTTGTCACTTTTCATATGAAATAAGTTTCAATCTTGTCGTGCTATCTTGACACACCATGAAAATTGATGTAAGTGCGACAACTGGCCAAAGAGATTTCATGTCAGAACGCGTTTGACACACGTATATTGCCGACTACCGTAAATATTTGTAATTATAACTCTGGGCTCCAGCAACCAGATTCAATCAAATTTTAGGACAATGCACATAATGGTAAACGATACAAAATTTGTTTGTTATTGTTTACATTGCTTGCTCTCGTTTTTGTATATTCAATGCCAAACAATAAAACTCGTTGAGACAAGTTAGCACAACGGCGTCGACTTGTCCATATCAGTCATTTCATGTTATTCATACAATAGTATTCTTAAATTTTTCTTAAAATGTATTGTCATATAAGTTAACCAGTTTTTTTTTCTTTGACGAGAATTACACAGCAGAACAGATGCCCTTCGAGTCCATCCAAAAGGTGTAATTTATCCAAACTAATTTGTCAACAAACTACTTGCTTTCAATCTAGATTAAATATTCGCACCGTCCTACTATCA
The DNA here is from genome assembly GCF_016801865.2 of Culex pipiens pallens. Lineage (NCBI taxonomy): Eukaryota > Metazoa > Arthropoda > Insecta > Diptera > Culicidae > Culex > Culex pipiens. The sequence continues at coordinate 62,662,790 of NC_068939.1, read as the reverse complement.
CCATAAGCTTCATCCCATTTCAGACGCTCTTACTTGCCCTGAAGGCAGTGCCATCATCAAAGCTGCGAGATAAAATCTCAACTACTCACAGTTGATGCCGTTTGGGAGGTTCGCCTCCTCGCAGATAAAGCAGACAACGTGATAATGTGGTCTATAAACGCCCTAATAATCAGATCCCAACGAGACGGGCGAGATAGCCCAAATCGAAGGAGGAAAATCAATTACCAATTTAGTTGACTCGATTTGGCAACAACAATAATGCTAGCAACTTCCAGAGATCTTCAGACGTCTTCACCGTCAAAACCCTCCAACGCTTCTCCTGCTCCTCGTGCCGTACGTACACACGATTTCCGGTGATTATTCCGCGCGGTTAAACGGAGTTTACTGCGACGAACTGGGAAAACGGTCTGCGGTTTGGGAAAAACTCGGCGCGCGGCGACAAGGACTTGCGAGCTATATATGTAAGTACTGTCATAGAATAGAGAAAGATAGAATTGCCACTCATTTACCGAACGGGGGACAAAACTGTGCTGCCTAACTGATGCCAGCGGCGAAACGGGGAACTACAACACCCTGCGCATAATACTGTCAAGAATGTGGAGAACTGGTTGGCACATATATATTATTTATTAAAAATGTAAAATGATTTTAAAAAACATGGAAAACAAATCAAAACAATAATGAAAATTCAAGATAAGTGCATCCCTTAACTAGGATATTATGTTTTAAATAAGATTAAATGATTTTTATTTCGCATCAGCATCTTTTTTTTTCTAAATTTCAAGATTATGCCAAATAAGTTGACACCCGTTTTCACTTCTCCAAGACATCTGTTTTGTCATGTTGACATTTCGCTGTCGCTGTCAAACCAAGTGAAGAATCGGAAGAGGAAATGACTATTTTGCCGTTCGGAGTGAAGAAAAGTGGTCGTGGTGTTCCAGCAAAGACTCCGCACTCCAACTTAAACCGCAATTTGCGCCTAATCCTAACGTTCTACCGCCTTCACTAGTCTCGTCTTTTCATCCGGCTTCCAAGCACCATTTCACATTTTTGATTGCCAACTGAACGTCAACAAGCCTTTTTCCATCTGTCACTGTCAAACAAAACGCACCCTCCAGAATGCACAGGGCAGTTCCATCAAAGTGCACAGTGCGCATTTCGACTGAAGTTCCCCGTTTCGAACAGTGGTGGCGCTGTCGGCAGAGTCGCTTGACGTTTACAAGGGGGAATCGGCAAGTGGCAATTCTACCTATCTCTATTCTATGGTACTGTGTTGGAGAGCGGAGAGTACAAAGTGTTGTGGTTGGAAGCGAGTTTCAGCACACGCGGCCGCACAGGTCAAAATTGCACACAAGACTGACTGACTGGCACAGGATTCTACGACCGCCGGAACAGCAGCACAGACAGGCAGGCAGCACCAGGATCGTGTAATGGACCACCCTCCCCCGCCCCCTTCGGGCGAGCCAGCATCCATCCCGAGATCACCTGTGAGTAGAATTCTCTTCAAACCAACCCCCCTCCGCTACTCTTCTGGAGGAGGGTGGTGATGCCGTTGATGCCGGTTTTTCTGGCTGTTAACTTCGTTTGGTGGCGGCAAACGAACGGAAATGGAGGCCGCCGCCACGTGGGAGAGCGGAACGGTGGGTGGTTCCGAGGGGTGCGAGGATTGGATCCGACACGGACACCCACACGTGCACCGGCATGCCGGCGTTGCCGGCCCGAACAGCGAACTTGTTCGGGAAGGTTCGGGTTTGTCGAAAGCTCGAAAGAGCGAAGTTTAGCGATGGTGAAAGCTTTTGCAACGAGCGCGGAGCTGGAATCAATGTTTTGAATAATATTTTCAAGAGATAAGGTAATAAGATTTAATTTCATTTATTGAGTTGTTTTGGCAAAAACATCAGTACTGAGCAATTCTCTACGAAATCGGTCTTTTTTCTTCAATTTTAATTTTTGTATTTTGTAATCCGACTGAAACTTTTTTGGTGCCTTCGGTATGCCCAAAGAAGCCATTTTGCATCATTAGTTTGTCCATATAATTTTCCATACAAATTTCGCAGCTGTCCATACAAAAATGATGTTTAAAAATTCAAAAATCGGTATCTTTTGAAGGATTTTTTGACCGATTTGGTGTCTTCGGCAAATATGTAGGTATGGATACGGACTACACTGGAAAAAAATGATACACGGTAAAAAAAATTTGGTGATTTTTTAATTTAACTTTTTATCACTAAAATTTGATTTGCAAAAAAAACACTATTTTTATTTTTTTTATTTTTTTATTTGTTTTAGAGGACATAAAATGCCAACTTTTTAGAAATTTCAAGGTTGTGCAAAAAATCATTGACCGAGTTATTAATTTTTTAATCAATACTGATTTTTTCAAAAAATCGAATTATTGGTCGCAAAATTTTTTCAACTTCATTTTTCGATGTAAAATCAAATTTGCAATCAAAAAGTACTTTAGTAAAATTTTGATAAAGTGCACCGTTTTCAAGTTAAATCCATATTTTGGTGACTTTTTTGAAAATAGTCACAGTTTTTCATTTTTTAAATAAGTGCACATGTTTGCACACTTTTGGAAAAAATATTTTTGAAAAGCTGAGAAAATTCTCTATATTTTGCTTCTTTGGACTTTGTTGATACGACCTTTAGTTGCTGAGATATTGCAATGCAAAGGTTTAAAAACAAGAAAATTGATGTTTTCTAAGTCTCACCCAAACAGCCCACCATTTTTTAATGTCGATATCTCAGCAACTAATGGTTCGATTTTCAATGTTAAAATATGAAACATTTGTGAAATTTTCCGATCTTTTCGAAAACATTATTTTCAAAACAAATTTTCAAATCAAGACTAACATTTTAAAAGGGCGTAATATTGAATGTTTGGCCCTTTTGAAATATTAGTATTGATTTGAAAATAATGTTTTCGAAAAGATCAGAAAATTTCACAAATGTTTCATATTTTAACATTGAAAATCGAACCATTAGTTGCTGAGATATCGACATTAAAAAATGGTGGGCTGTTTGGGTGAGACTTAGAAAATATCAATTTTCCTGTTTTTAAACCTTGGCATTGCAATATCTCAGCAACTAAAGGTCGTATCAACAAAGTCCGAAGAAGCAAAATGTAGAGAATTTTCTCAGCTTTTCAAAAATATTTTTTCCAAAAGTGTGCAAACATGTGCACTAATTTAAAAAAATGAAAAACTGCGACTATTTTCAAAAAAGTCACCTAAATATGGATTTAACTTGAAAACGGTGCACTTTATCAAAATTTTACTAAAGTACTTTTTGATTGCAAATTTGATTTTACATCGAAAAATGAAGTTGAAAAAATTTTGCGACCAATATTTCGATTTTTGGAAAAAATCAGTATTGATTAAAAAATTCATTACTCGGTCAATGATTTTTTGCACAACCTGGAAATTTCTGAAAAGTTGGCGAGTCTCGCCGTTGCTCTTTGCGAAGCAAGGCCTGTTTCGATCGTGTTTGGCCTCTGTTGTTTTTTTTTTGTGGTTCCATCTCGAGTATTAGTTTTTAAATTATTGTTTTTTTTTACAGCTTCCTGGAATGCTTTGAAATTAACTGTCTACATGTAAATGTATCTACTCACTATGATTTAATTAAATGTTCATATTTTTCCTTATCCTATACTTTTCCTGTAACATATCATCTCCTCATACCATATATGATCAAATTTCTTAAATTAACGAAACTTTCTAAAACAGCATGAGAACCATCTGGAGCATTTGGATTTTAATTTACTGCTATTTTTTACAGCTTCCTGGAATCATCTTGATTATATTTATATTTATTTTATTTACTATATTTATTATATTTATTATTATTACAAAACTATATGCTTTTATATAATACACTACAGACTCACATTTACACTTACAAACCTTCAAATCATTTAATACATTACGCATTGAACCATTTTCATCGGCCCGATGAAATTCCCCTAACCCCCATTCCAAACCTCCCAAAAATATTCCGTTCACTTTTAAAAGTCGCATGGGTTCCCTGCACTTTTGCCACTAGTGAACAACAAAAACATCCCCTCCCAAATCCCCGGGGCGTAGCCTTGGAGCACAGTGTGGAAATTTCTAAGTCAAATTGTCTAAGAATATTGAATTGACCATTGTGGCACCCTCTACAGCGTGGTGCAGACCCGTAATGCTATGCTATGCTATGCTATGCTAACCTGGAAATTTCTGAAAAGTTGGCATTTTATGTCCTCTAAAACATATCAAAAAATAAAAAAAATTAAAAAATCACCAAATTTTTTTACCGTGTATCATTTTTTTCCAGTGTAGTCCGTATCCATACCTACAACTTTGCCGAAGACACCAAATCGATCAAAAAATTCCTTCAAAAGATACAGATTTTTGAATTTTTAAACATCATTTTTGTATGGCCAGCTGCCAAATTTGTATGGAAAATTATATGGACAAACTAATGATGCAAAATGGCTTCTTTGGGCATACCGAAGGCACCAAAAAAGTTTCAGTCGGATTAAAAATTACAAAAAAAAAAAATCGAATGACCGAAATCTGAGAGAATTGCTCACATAACTTTTTTATTAAATAGGCTGGAAGTAGATGTTGTAATAAAACTTTTGTCGGGTTTATCTCAAAATCGACAAAAATACATATGGGACGGACTAGATTGGAGTGGCAGCATAGAAGATTATCAAAACAAAATAACCAGTTTCAGAAAATTGGTAAAGCCATTAGCCAACAACTTTGAATAATTATCCAGAATTTATAATTTATTCAATCAATTTGAGTTGGTTGATAAGGTTCCCTTTCGGTACACCTGTGAACTCATGGATAAGTCATCCTTCAATTGTGAATTGCAAAATAATGTTATTATAACTCACAGATTTCATTAATCATTCCGTTAAAATTGAAAACAAATTGAAACTAAATTCAAAGCCAAAACTTAACGTAAAATTATTATTTTTCTCTTAAGCGCTTCAGCGAGCTTTCCCCTCTTTCCATGTATTAGTTCCACCACGAGACAACCACTAACGAAAGCTTCGGAAGTGCATCACTCGGCTGCTCGTGGAGCGGGAGAACGAAAACAAAGATGCACCTCGATCGGCAGCCTTCGGCAACTGCTGAGAGGGAACCCGCAATTTCTCAGTAATCTCACTACCATGTGGAATGCACATGAATAGCCGATGCACCACCACCACCACCACTCGCAGTCATCGTGGCCGAAATGATGAAGAACAGGTGTGTGTTGAGAGCGCCGTAATTTACAACATCATTGAGTTTGGTTGGGCGGTGGAGAAGGTTGCGACGGTGGGAACTTATAGGAAAATGCACTGAGAGTGTGTGATGGAAGCTGCAAAAAAATGAGAGAGAGGAAACAAAAAAAAGATGACGTTATCCCGAGGGATGGAACGGTTTTTTTTTTTTTCGGAGAGTGAATTTGAGTTAGGATTGCAAAAAAGAGCGATGGTCGAATGAATGTTTTCTATTTTTTAACTTTAGTTGTTGTCTCGCTACTATTTTGATAATCAACAAAATATGTTTGCATACAGTAAATCAACGTCAAGCTAGAACAATCAATTTGTGCACAATTATTTTAGCCAATGTGATAAGAATGGTGTAAAACTATAAAGAATGATTCATTGATAAAAATTCAAAACACCGCTTTCAAGCTTTATCTTTAGTAAATTTCTTTCTCGAAGTTTTATGTAGGTATGCCCAAAAATTATGTTAGATGGTTCAAAAATGTAAAAAAAATAGCTTTCATTCATTCAGAAAGTGACGAATGACCTCTTAAGGTTAAATTCATGTTAATTAAATAAAAAAACGTTACTTAATCCACCTTTAAGTGTTTGGTGCCTTCCTCTCATTTATAGTGAGTCCAACCCCACTAAAGTGTCCACATGTTTATGGATCTCCCCTAACGTTTGAAGCACCTAAGAGGTCCTAACAAAAATAAGTGATGAGTAAAAACAGACTACCTACAGACTTTTTGTCAAGATTATACAGACACGGCCTTTAAGGAAAATGGCATCCCTCTACCCGGCTTTTTCGTGGCGATTAGACCCGACCAGTTGAGGTTATGTGAATTCAGACCATTTTTTAAACTGCTTGTAATTTAAGATAGGTAAGTCAGATCTTGAAAATTATTACTCCACCTAAATGGTCTTCTCATATGCTTTCTAAAAATATATAACATGTGAGGGTTTCATGAAAAAACCACCCTTTTTACCATAATTTTAATTTAATATGAAACAGTTTTTTAACATAACTTTTTAAATACATGATAAAACTGCATGAATTTAAATAGCAACTTAGGGAACGTTAAGACGGGTCGATTAAAACCATTCCGGCCAAAATCGGTTGAGCCTGTGACGTGATATTCCAGTGACATTGATTTGGTACACATGTCTACATACAGCCAAACACACAGACATTTGCTCAGCTAGTGTTATGTACAAATGAAGGTAGGTCTAGGAGGTCTGATTAAAAAGTTCATTTTCCGAGTGATTTTATAGCCTTTCCTCAGTAAGGTGAGAAAGGCAAAAAACATTCATTCAGAACCATGGAAAATTATCTACCCATATTCTTGAAGTTGTATATTTTTTAACAAGTAGTTTATCCATAAACTGAACCTCAAACCAATTTTAAATATTAAAGTTTTTGTCATATAAGCAATCAACTTTCAATCATTTCTAGTTTTTTTTTATTTCGCTTAACTTTTTTTGCCAAACCTATAACCGAAAGAGTCATTTCGTGTCGTTGGTTCACCCATACAAGTCTCCAAACAATTTTGGCAGCTGTTAAGTCAAATATGGTACGCAAATATTAGAACATCTGTAACTTTTGAAGGAATTTTACGATCTATTTAGTGTCTCCTACAATGTTGTAGGAATTGAAAAGGACTATTCAGAAAAATAGATACTTGGATCTTTTGCGGATTTTTAAATTAACTTTTTCACAAAAGAAATAATTTCACGAAATTTATTAGTTTAAATGTTTGATATTTTTATATGTTCAAGGAGACAAAGAACCACAGAGCCGTAGAGTAGTATGGACAAATATATTGACGCCAAGTTATGGTTGTTTGAAAAAATGTGGTTTTTTAAACTATTAGAAATTTAAGTATTTTTTTTTACTTCAGTTTTGCCTTTCTCACTAAGATAAGACTATAACCCTGCTCTAAAAATGAACTATTCACATAAAGCTCGTATACCCATCTTCACGTATGCCTATCGACTCAGAATCAAAAACTGAACAAATGTCTGTCTGTCTGTGTGTTACCATAATTGTCACTCAGTTTTCTTAGTACAGACTGCACCGATTTAGACCAAACAGGTTGCATTTGACTCAGTTTAGGGTCCCATGGAACGAGTTCAAACAAAATGTAAGTTTCGATAAGTAGTTCAAAAGTTATGTATAAAAAACGCGTTTTCGCAAATATCCAGATGTTCGATAGGTAATTTAAAGACCTTCCCATTGAATCTAAAACATTGAAAATCTGGCAACTCTGTCTTAAGTTATGACTACTTAAGTTATATTTATGTACGTTTTTGAATCCGGATCTCACTTATTTGTATGCAAAATATGTCCAGATCCGTCACTTAACCCATCGTTAGTTAGGCAATTGAAAGATCTTTCCAATAATCCTAAACATTGAATATCTGACAACCCTGTCTCGAGTTATGACCACTCTAGTCATATTTATGTAATTTTTTGAAGCCAAATTTCACATATTTGTATGCAAACTATGTCCTGATCCATCATCCGACCCATCGATGGTTAGGTAATCGAAAGTCCTTTTTAACGAGTCTTGAATTGCTAAGATCTAAGAGAATCTGTGTGAGGAAGGCACCAACCACATAGGTGGATTATGTTAGTTTTAATTATGAAATCAAATTTGCAACTATAAATAACTAAACAGATTCATTGACTAGAAGCAATGATCTAAAGATATAGCCACTTATATTTTATTTTTATTTATAAATTCCCGTTTTAATTTGTTTTTAAATAGTGTCCATGGTTCCAGAAATCGCATTTTTTTAATTTTCAGAAAATTGCCAATAAAAAAACAAACAAGAAAATTTAGGTTTTGAGCAATTCCAGCTAACATCAGGATTTTATCTGGTACTTTTGTAACCGCCCCACTCCGATTTCATTAAAAAAATGTAGACATGTTATATTAGGCCATTTATGTATATATGAAACTAATTTTACTCGAAAATGACTTATGAGAATGGCGTAAGTAATACAGTTATTTCTAAATTACAAAATACAAACATATTGAATGTTTTAAATTTGTAATTTAAAATTACTGTATCTTGAGCCGTTGTGTCGTATCAAAAAGTGCTCAAAAACAAACTTGTCGAAAATAGGACGGACTTTCTGGAAAAAAAACACTGAATACACAAAATACACGCTACTTTATGATAATTTTCATTTTATAAGTTTGCATGTTAAATTTTGAGGTGATGTCACGGTTTTTTTCCGTTCAAAATATTTAAGGAAATAACATTAGATGTTCCAAAAAGACTTACGAAAAATGCAGGATGGTATGTCTCTCCTGAGAAAATAAAAACAAAATCGATTTTTAAAAATTTTGACGTTTGGAACACTTTTCTAAAAAAACAGTTTGAGTAAATGATTTTTGTAGTTTTTTTTAGGAGAGTCATACTATCCTGCATTTTTTGTTAGTCTGTTTGGATCATCTTAGGCTATTTCCTAAAAAACAGATTTAAGCTGGAATTGCTCTTTTTAAGACTCATCCAAACATTCCCACCTGTATCTAGTGTCTCAGCAACTAAAAATCAAAATCAAATCAAATTATTCGCTCTACAGCATTGCCTTGCCGTTCTCGTTTGTGAGTTGCCTACTTGAAACTAGGTGTCCAAATGCTTGATTGTTGAGGCAATTGCAAACCTTTTTTTACACCTAAGCTTCCATCCACCCCAGGATTCGAACTGACGACCTTTGGATTATTAGTCCAACTGCCTACCAGCGACTCCACCGAGACAGGGCCCAGGGAGACGGCTCCTACACCTGAATTGAGCTAACGACCTAACCTCTAGGTTTGACCTGGGCCAACATTTACTTCCCCGTCCGAAGGAAGGCGTGATCAGACAATAACTTTACGATTTTTTTAACACGCATTTTTCACCGTTAACTTTTGCCCTGTAGACCAACAAGACGGCACTTTTTGGGCTCAATGTTGACACTAGAACAAAACCGAGCAAAATGTACAAAAACTACCTGCTAGAGTAAATGATCATTACCTAGAACGCTTAACTTTGCATGGAGTCCTGTATGGGGAAAGCAATGATGCAAAATAGCTTCCGTGAACATACTGAATTGATTTTATGAGAGAATTCAAATGAAGATAAAATTTATTTAACAAAAGAATATTGGAAATGTGACCTCGTAAACCTAATTTTAAAATCGAGATACATAAAACATAAGCTTTTCAGTTACAACCAAAACATTTGTCCATCTCCGCCACACTTCGCACCAACCTTGTAATCACAGTGGAAAACAGTCGACAGGAAATACTTTCCAGGGGCCCCATGTAAGCAGTCAATCATTCGAGAAGCAATTCCCGAGCATCGCAGTCTTGGAGCATTTCTGGGCCGTGTCTCGTTTTTCGATTTGCATTCATCCGTTACAAAGCCATTTTTGCAGGCACTTTCCACCTCGTTTGCAACCCTGGAATATTTCTCACATGTGTTCATGTGTAGTAGGTGCGGTGGCTCGCTGCAGGTCCCCAGAGTTGGGAATTCCGTGATCTCCGAGCTTTCTCGCCCGAACACGGAAACATTTTCAATACATTAAATATCGATATAAAAATGTTTCTAGGTTGGGGAATAAAATTGAGCGAAAATAACAATGCAAAATTGTTCATGCAAATTGCACTTTCACATGTATTTTTTTCTAGTTTTATCCTGGTCAGTCCCTGCTGACAAAGTAGAACACGAACGGAAGGACTCCTGGCCATCGTCGTTCGGTTCCATTAGGATGTCCTTAAACGTCGTCGCCGTCGTTGTCCGCCATCGTCGTCATTTCAAATCAGCTAGGAAGAGGGGGAGTGACATCTAACGACGACGATTGCAACGAGAGGGAGAGCCAAAGCATTTTACCTTTATTTTGTGTTATCGTTCTGAACCAGACTTTTTCCTGCAATGCAAAAGTTTTTTTTACTATTATTTTCTTATTTCGCGTTGTCCTTGGTGGACAACTGTTGTTGTAGTGCAGCTGTTTTTTAGTAAACTTTTGCAGATAAAAGGGGTCAACTAAGTATTTGATTTCTTTTTATTTATGTTTTTTATTAATTTATGTTATTTTCTTAGAAATTCATAATTGGTCGTTTTACTCTTCTTCGATTGCGTGAAACTTGATCCTGAGGATTAATTGTTATCCCTGATCACGAATCTGAGAACCTCTTTTTTTTTATTTTTGTTACGAGGGGCATTACGACTTCTTACATTTTAAATCAATAGATATTGACGTGTTTTTCAATAATTTGCAATATTTTTTTAAATTTAGAACAAAACAAAGACTCTTGATACCCCAGCTGGCCCACAGAACGTCAGTTCACCTTTTTTAAGCTTTCACAAGTTGAGGAGGAACTGTCTCCGGCTTTCATAGCTTTAGCAGCAGCTCTAGTACGTGAATTCATATTCCGCTCTGTTATGAAATGAGAACAAAACTGAGCGTGGGTGGGGCGACAACCAGCATCACCCAGCTACGGGATAGTTGTTGATGTTGAGCGAACGGAGATGTCTGTTTGCCGTCCAGGATGCAAAAGCGAAGTTTGTGCATTCCAATTATTGATTTATGAATGTGTGGCGTTGTTAACGGCAAAAAGGTAGATTTTAGTTGAATAGTGCACCCATGGGTTCGTGTATAAAAGTGCTTTTCAGTTTAAATTGAAAACTTATCTTTACAAATTTAATTTATTTCATTGAATTTTACTCGAAATATTTAAAACGAACACCATTTATTTTGCAAATTTCAGAATTGAGTACGGTTCAGTGAATTTGAACAGAATTAAAATTATCATTCAATCAATTTGGTCCTTACAATTATGGTAAAACCACTCATCCTCACAAATTTCAGAGGTGGCATCTCTCATTTAACGGATTGGAAACATAATTTCCGCTTCAATAAGCGTCGGGTGACGTGTCTAAAAAATCGTGAAAACCACATGGTTTTTCCCAAAACTTCCCCAGCAATGTGAGGAAGGAAAGCACGATTAATCTTTCTTCCACTGGGAGTGGTCCTTTGATGAACGTCGCATGCTGCCCGAAATTAATTTGATAATCGTCCGTGTTCGGTGAAACGGTTCACTGGAAAATATCATGCTCATGGACACGGCTCCACCTCACCCCCACAACTGTGTGAGGTTTGAAGTACCAATGAGCATGCTTTACCCGTTCCGTGGTGGTGCAATACACCGTGACGTGGGGTTGGGGTATATTTTTGTATGATTTCAAATATTGTTTTCTTAATTGTTTGGAATTAGA